>NW_027468587.1:8578266-8855766 GCF_046254945.1 Alosa pseudoharengus | reverse complement strand
TTCCCTCTTCTTTTTTTAATTCCTCTTAAATTGGAAAAATGAAATTTACATTAGCACGCAGGTTGCAAACTACGAAAGTTGGGATATTATTCTGCGCCCAGTGGTTAATGTCACAACGTCTTACATACTAATGACCACACTGATACACACCCACTTCGGCGGTGTATTGACAGGCGGTGAGTGTGGTTCGTCCGGTTTTCTTGGTTACTTTAAAATGTTAATACACTTAAGGCTTAGGAGGAGGGCGCAAGAGCGAAATGTCGCCCAATTGCTGGAACCATAAGCTTTGGGGGCGTGCAGGATACCAAAGTGTGGGAGTGGCTTACAGAAGGGTATCTTTTAAAGAGGAAAGTCTTCAATGGAAAAAAATCCTCATGTCGTCAACTGCCTACGTTAGTGCTGGTATACTTTACAATAACCAGCGATGGGCTGTATTGGAACATACGTATTTCAAATACAAAATGGTATTTTACAATGTGTATGCTATTTAATTGAGTTGAAGAAAGCGGCTTTGTATTTTGTATCAAAATACTTAATTGGTGTGTATTTTGTATTTTAAAAATAGCCCACACAGCATAAAATACTTTCTAGGAGACGTCGATATGATTGCGTCATGAAGGCGCAAAATGATGCATGCAAACTCTCATTGGTGATGACTTGGCCAAGCAGATTCTATAGTCACAATTTTCAACCGATTTTAAACGGGAATCAGACGAAACAAACATTTTTAATCTGGTCTGTCAGATTTTTCGTGAAGTTTGAGTAATATTACAATAAAATCAGTCTTTCAGATCCAGTCCGATCCGATCTGGCATTTTTGTTGATATAGGCACCGTGAAGACATATGATTAGTGTGAGTTAGGCCTACGCACTCTGTCATATAGGCAGGCTATATAAAAAATGCACATAATCCCACTAGCTCTGCTCCAGTAGAGTAAAATATTTACTTTCTTTTGCTGGATTGATCAACAGGCTTCATCGAGGACATCTATATAATGGCAGTGGTTGTGCACAAGGCATCAAGCTTAAAAGAGAACCCAACAGTGCAGGCCACAGAGCACACACGCACAGAGACAGACGGACACACACACACTAACACACACACAAGCACACACATACACACAAACGCATGCACACACATACTCATTACACCGCCATTCTCATACCCCACAATCAGTCCCAGTTGGGTTACTTGCTCGCCCACATTCATGAGATTGCCTGTTTTTGTTTGTACTGTTTTGGAATTCCAGATGTTTGGTATTCTCTGTGTAGCCTCTTCAGAGTTTTAATAGGCAAAATGTTTTTGGATAAAAAGGTAATACACGCATGGTTTCCAAAGTGATGTCATGCTCCCTTGAAAAATGTATTTTGACTATTTTCAAAGTACAGAAATAGCCTACAGTTTTATACATGCCATGGCTACTATATTTTGTCATTTATTTTGATATATTTATGGGGATTTTATATTTTATTTTACAATACGTTTTGATGTAGCCTATTTTTGCCCATCCCTGACCGTGCATTCCCATAGCCTGACAGAGCCTACAGGCTAAACACTATTGCATTAAATATTCAAAAAAACGTGTTACTTTAAATTCTCATTATTTTCATCCATTAGTTAATCTGCATGTAAAAAAATGCTTATTGGCCTTTAGAAATGTATTAATAATATAAATTCTATTTATCTGAAAGTTCAGGACATTGTTTGAGCATCTAAGTCAAGATTTTCACTCAGGTGCGGGAGTGGATGTAAATTCATGCATGGTGGAATTTGCCCATTACAGGCTTTAGAAAACACAGGGGTTCTATTCCAAATGCAGTAAGCTATCAAATAAAGCTTAGGGATAGTGTACACCCGCTATCTATCTAGGCTACTAGACATTGTGTGACAACAACAACAAAGGCATGTGGTGAAGATATGTGGTGAATGAACGGTGCGGCAAATCTCTTACAATAGCGTTACCCTGTGCATCGTCCACATTGTCGCCTGTGTGCATGGCACACATGGCATCCAGCTGGGTTCTTAGCTTGAATCTGGCGACACCTTTAGGTGACTTGAGTGAACTAACATAGGCCTAATGAAAATCCTTTCAACAGAGAGCATTCTACTTGTCGCAACCGCCGACTGACGTCTATGCTTCAGGACAGGTGAAGCGAATAACATTCTCGGCTCTGGTGGAACTAGCTTTAAATAAACTCATAGGAGCGTCTGGTAAGATGATTAACCCCACCACCACGTACAGCCTTTGGTACAATGAAAACAGGCATAGCTTAATAGGCCTGTAGTGTAACATTGTAGAAGAACTAGATGTACCGCAGAGCGGTACAAAATATGACCGCCGCCGTGTCCTGTCCTGCACATTCTCTCCGCAAAAATAAATCACGCTTGTCAATTTGTCTTCATCTCCTACTCCATCCCCTACTTTTGTGTATGTAAATGAGTGTTCATAGTGTGTGTTTGTTTTTGTGTTTTTGTGTGTGTGTGCATGTGTGCGTGCCTGTGTGTGCATGCATGAGCATGCGTGTGTGAGCGTGCGTGCTGTGTGTATGTGTGTGTGTGTGTGTGCGTGTAGCTGATATGGCCCCGCCTGAACGGAATTCCACGAAACTTGGCACGCATTCAGAGGGTTTCAGAATTATTCTACACCTCCAATTTTGTGCAGTTTTGACCCTGTCAGCCAGAGATCTGCGATTACAAAAAAAAAAAAAAAATGTCTTCAGTCATTTTGTGCCAACGATTCCCGGGACACTGGAAGACCGGGGTGCACGTAAGTTGGTGTGCACGTAGCCCCACAAGGATGACACGGAACCATCGTTTTTCATTTTGATCCGTCACCCCTCTGCCGGACTGGAGGTAGGGTGCATACAGTTTTCTGTGAAAATCGCGAGAACCGTAGGTAGGGCCTAGGAGGACCACATTTTTGTTGGCCTTAAAGGGCCATGTCAAACCATCCTATAACCACTCATTTGATGTATAGCGCCACCTAGTTAAAGAGGAAAAAACAAAAATGAGATGTTGTAATCACAGGCTGGCATGGTTAAAACTGCACACAATTGGAGGTGTGAGATCATGCCATGAAGCATGCCGTTCATGGGAGACCATACAATAAATTAATATATGTGTACATTTAGTGACTGTACACTACGCATGCACACACATAAAGATACATGCACACACATGTAGGCACACACACACACATACATATACACATAAGCACAGACACACACACATAAACACACACACACACACAGGTACGCACACACTCACACACGCGCACGCATGCACACACATACACGTAAACACACACACGCAAAAACGCACACACACAAGCACAGACACACACACACACACACACAGGTACACACACACTCACACGCACGCATGCACACACACACGTAAACACACACACGCATAAACACACACACATAAAGACACACACATGCAGGCACACACACACACCCCATTACCCTCACACACACACTCACACTCACAAGCGAAAACTCACACACAGAGAAGCACACACAAAAGCAAACGTACACATGCACACACTCAAACACTCCATCCCCACGCACAAGAGTAGGGGATGGAGTAGGAGATGGAGACAAATTGGCAAGCGTTATTTATTTTTGCAAAGAGATAGAATGTGCAGGACTGAGCGGCGGTCATATTTTGTACCGCTTTGCGGTACATCAAGGTTTTTTTTATAGCCTGCCTGACCCACCTTGACACATACACTGAACATTGGCGCTGTGCATGCTTTCAGCTAAGGCTACAGCTAAAACATGGGAATCTGGTGACTTGTCGATGTTACTGTAATAACGAGTAGCCTATGGACTGTTTCTTGTGAGAAAAGGGGCAGAGTGAAAAGGAGCTATGAATTAATCAGTTTAATAACACAATGCCCGTTCTGCTCTGTGGTGCGTGAGGACGTTAATGGAGTGTCATTGTTAAACCGCCGCATCTACACCATTATTAACGGCGGGTGGCGGTCAACCGCAAGCTGATAATGAAATCGTATAAAATCGACCGTAAATGCCGCAGACAGTCGCAATGAAAGAGCAGTTATGATAACTGCTATGTAATGAACTTCTCTGTTTTAAACTTGCGCCGAGGAAAGAGGCCTGTTTCAAAAAAGCAGTGGTGCCTGCAGGTGAGGTGTACAGACTACCGCCAGTCTACTCAGCTACGAGTAGAGAGAATTCCCTTGTGTACACTCACTCCAAGTTGGCCTACTATAAAAAATGGAAAAGTGAACCTGACGAAGCATAGGCGAAACGCGTCGTTCACTAAAAATAAAAATAAACCAGCAAAGAAATCCCACCAGTGTGCGGTGATACTTTATTTTTCTTTTTATCTATTGACGACTGCACCTCACCAGCACCTGGAAGGCTGTGCACAGGAACTTTATCCTTTTGGCCTACTATAACTTCCCAACCCTTCACTGAACTGTAGCTCTACAACTGCATGACAGGAGGGTATTTATATTTTTCTGTAAAGTAAACAAACTAATTTACCTGTTCAAAGTAATGCAGCAGAACATATGCACTACTGTACTTGGAACGCACATTTTATTTGCAGGAGAGAGAATGCAAGCACAGAAAGCAGCAAATCAGCAATTGCAGGGCTTGTCCACGTTGCTGGTTTGGTTGCTGGCTTGGTTACTCAACGGTGTTTAGCTAATTCACTAACACAAAACTTCATGGCCATCATTCATATAATGTTGGGGGGAAAAAACGAAAGGATAGAGGCAGCAAGGCTATAGGAGTTATCTTGGCTGGGCAAAATCCAGGTAAATTGGTATATGCTCAGGGTTCCCACATTAAGTCTAATGTGAAATTCCATGACTTTTCCCTAACAAAAAATTTCCATTTCCTGAATTTCCATGACTTACTATATAATGAAAAGTACAATATACCGACCAATGATTTCAGAGCAGCCGCATGGCATTCAAGAATCTTGTGGAAGATGAATAAGTAAGATGAAATAAACAAAGTTGTGCTACTCAAATGAGCAGTAAAGCTAGTAACCAAATATACACCAATTCTGCTTGGAAATATATTTGTATTAATGTATTTTGTCAAGTAAATTTTAAACTGCTACAGCAAAATTCCCTGATATTCCATGATTTTGCTAGCCTGGGTGCCATTCCGAACTTAGTCCCGCCCCACGGGAAGTTCGGTCTGGCATTGCTCCATTGTGGTGCAAGTATGCTCGCACTAAATCGGGCGGACCAATCAAATCAGGCTTTACGATGATGGACAGGTGAGCAACAGCGCCTGGTCTATCACGTCATCTGAGCACGTTTAGATTAGCCTTTTGTTTGAAACAAAAACGCAGTGGCTAGAAGGATACATGGCTTTTAAGACCCCATATGGAAAATTCATATTATTTAATGAGTTTGTATCACTGAAAACGATTATTTCTGAAAACTTTGGCCAAAGTTGAGATGTGGGAAAACTGGTGGTTTCACTTTCATCAAGGGAAAACAGCGCTGTTGCATTGCGACATGTTCCCTCGTTCGTTTGAAATCTCTGATTGACCACCTGTTCGAGGGATTTGCGACAGCTTTTCCCAGCTGTTTAACATGTTTGTAGCATATCACTGTTCAACAGGATTATTTTAAAAACGGAGGGGATATAGGAGCAGAAGGGTGGTTCGTGTGTTTTCTTCCTACACCTCACGGTAAGCTATTTTGTTGCTCTGATTGGTTAGGTCTATCCAATTGAGTGCAGAGGCATTCCCTCCCCTGTATCGGTTGAAGTACGCCCATAATTACGTCCCAATGGGACAGTATCAGACTCATATTCTGACTAGAATTTGAGTATGACAACGTCAGGTTATGATTTTGCCCCAAAAATTAGAACATTCCCTGACTTTCCATGTCTGGAATAGACTTTCCAAAATTCCCTGATATTTCAGAAATTCCATGACCAGTGGGAACCCTGTATGCTGTTCAAAACATTAGCAGTAAAGGAGCAGGATAATCATGCTGAATGAAGCACAACATTAGCAGTAAAGGAGCAGGATAATCATGCTGAATGAAGCACAACGCTTTACTGATGTTAAAGCACAAACACTGTTTAAAGTCCCACACGATGGACTAGCATAAAGGTACATGTGCTCTTACCAAATTAATATCACTGTTGCTTGGTGTGCAAGCAGCCTAAACACTTTCAGCTGACCAATGCCGAACCTTGCAAACAAGACCAGGATATTTCCAAAGGTATGAAAACTAATTAGGTCTACCCTTCAATATTGACTCAAGGTCACCTAAAGAATCAGATCATGGTCTGAGAGCACATTGTCCATGGTAAAGCCAAGATTTTTATTTACTTTTTATGTCCCCTGATGGAGCATTCTGCCTCAAGCCATTGTCAATATTCTGTCTGTTTGAAATGCCCTAACTCAACCCAAATCAATGGGGACACAAAACTTGGGTAGTTATATTTTATTGAAGCAGCCTGCTATTACAAAAGCAATAAAAGTACATAATTTTCAAGAAAAGTCTTAAATGCAAAGTGTCAAAGTGCATCTTGAATAATTGGTGCAGTTTTCCATCATTTTAAGTGCAACAGATAACTCACAGGTAGCTTACAGCTTTCATTTCCATTAAAAAATAAAATTACACCACACTTAAGAATTCAATTTCAACGGAGTGATTTCCAAAGGAGACACACCATTTCATAACAGAACGGTCATGAGGACCGGCAGAGCAACTGAAGGAGAGCCTTCTGTTCAAGGTTACCACCCAGGAGGAGAAGAGGAAGGGAGGAAACACATGCGACACACAAGGAAGCCCCCTGCCTGAGAGAAGAAGTGTGAATCTCAATTTTCCGAGCTGCGAAATCAATATAGAGAAAATTGCACACCTTCTGTTGAAGAGCACTCCTGCCTATTGAATTTAGACAGGGTCTGTGATAAAAACCAGGAGAGGAAAAAAAACAGCATGGCAAAAAAAAGGCTTGCTTTCACACATCCTTATGAATACTCTGATTTGAAGCGTACCCAGTCTCTTCCCATAAACGTCCACCCCGATTCCCATCTATAACTAAACTATCAATTGCCTGTCTGAGTTTTTTCACCCATCAGATACCACACCTGATACACCTTCATCCTTCAACCTGCTGCTGGCTACACCCTACTACTCCTCACACCAGGGGCTGGTTGTCTCCAGTTGTGGAGGGAAGAGACTCCACGCTCCCTTTGTAGATGGGCTTCGTCTGGGAACGGTCATCACTACAGAGTGAGATAGAGAGGAACAAAAGGAGGATGAGAGAGAGAGAGAAGGAGAGAGATTAATTCAAGAGTAACTTGAATGGGAGAGAGATGGCACAGAGCCCTGATCAGTTATTCTGTAGGCCACTCCACACAGTAGGCCTTAATTTCTCCTTCATGATCAGTTATTCTGTAGGCCACTCCACACAGTAGGCCTTAATTTCTCCTTCATGGAGGATACTTGGCTACGTCTGGCACTGACGTGATCATGACTAATATTATTTCCAATTTTGCCTCTTACACCATCACAGGAAAATAAAGGATGCTGTACAAATTTTAAGGATTTAAATTTAAAGAAGTCAAGACCGGAAGAGTTAGCATGACTATAGCTCAGCCCAGTTGGCATTAAGAATAGTCAAGGAAGAGCTTAATGGGCCAAATGATTTTACCTACCAATCAGTCACCACAAGTGAGTGGTTTAGGTGATAAAGATGCTTTCATTTGAAAACATGCTGTTGCCATCCAGAGGAATATAAAAGACACCTTATTCAGACAGATTTATCAGTGGGTACAAAATAATGTAGATTAAGTCCTGTGAACCTAGCAAAGCTCATAGGCCTACAATGAGGGGGATTTCATCTTTAAAAAGTTTCATTCATTATCAGTTTACCACTAGAACATGAACAGTGGTAAGCTATAAGGTTCGTCTTTAACTTTGCATTACTTTCATCTCAATATTTATGACAAAAACTACTAAATGAATCTTCAGTATGTCCTTCAGTATAATTTGCATTGAACCTCATCAGCCGCACCCTTCGTTCAGGCGAAATCCAGTGGAATAGCTCCAGGCCACGTTAAAAAGAGGGATGGTACATTTGGCAGAGAGAGAGCTCAGGGAAACCAAGAGACTTTTAAAACCCATTACGCAATATGAAACAGTGTAATTCCATCTCAGACATCTCCACAGAGATGACTTGGCCTTCAGCTCAAACCTTCACAGTCAATTAACCTTCTCAAGGTGGTTACAGGGCCTTTTCAAAAGGGGCGAAACAAAGACAGCTCACACACAAGAGAGACAACGAGGAGTCTGGAGTCACTTACATGGGCCCCTTTGTCTGCCTGCGCTTGGCTCTGCGGCAGAGGAAGGCCGTCATGGAGACCAGGAGCACCAGCAGGACCAGGCCGGCCCCGGCGGCGGTCAGGACGATGCGTCCGTCCGTGGTTTCATACCAGCCAGCATCCTCTGTGTGTGGCAAGGAGAGAACCACTGTTAGTGCCAACCTCAGTGCCAACCTCAGTGCCAACCTCATCCTTGCGTATTCCCTAAGGTACTCTCAACTCCTCCACCGCTGACAACCCTCCCAAATCCATTCCAGTGTAGAGTGAGTGTAATTAAGACTTCAGTGCCTGCATCGCTAATGAGATAGCAGCGGGCGAGCATACTAATTTATATTGGCGATATGATCACCTTGGTAAGGTGCTTCAATTACATTTCTTTTAATCTTTCAACAGATCTCTAATGAAAGGTGATTGCGATCTCTAATTGTACGTGATTGGTATCAGAAGTGGAATTAAATGCAATTTGAATTTATTGCAATTACGTGCATTGTGTCATATTTCTACTTTACCTCGTGGCTCTGGGCATTCAGCTGACTATGCCTGCACTAACTTTTCATTACTTTCTCTTAAACCCATCATGAGGTCAATATCAGTTCAGGGACATTTGTCATATCCTGTTACAATACATAGATTCCAGGATGGGAAAAAGTGGTTCAGCAAGTCTAGTCCCACTCATAAGTCTAGTCCCACTCATAAATCTAGTCCCACTCATAAATCTAGTCCCACTCATAAGCCTAGTCCCACTCATAAGCCTAGTCCCACTCATAAGTGACATTAAAATATCACCCATCTCTGACTGTTTCCCAGGTCCACATTTGGATATGAGTAGACAATCATGCTTAGAATGTTAGAATGTGCTTACGGTTAGAATTTGTGTTTAAATCTAGTTATTCTATACTAATCCTGATCCTAATGCTATGTACTTATATAATATGATATTTTAGTATACTAATCTCAACTCCACAGCATATACTAATACTAATACTAATACTTTATACTATAGCCTATAATATACTCATCCTAATATAGTCACACACATTGACTCAATGAAAGGAGCCCAAGTTACAGTTGGATACAGCAGTTAGTATTTAAAGGGTATATGCAAATACTGATATTAATACTAAATGAATCAGACTTATATGCTTAGTTCGAGACAATTACCAGTAAATCTTTTGTTTGCTTTTTTCCCCAATGTGGATTAATGGCCTAACATATATCAACTGCACTTCCTAACATATTCCAACTGCACTTCCTGGATCACAGTCTGTCACGTCAGCTAAGTAAACTGGCAGCACACCTGTGACAGTTTACTTAGTTGATTATGTATGGTATCTTCCTCCTCCCCAATCTGCCATGTGCAAGGTACTACAACAAGCCACATCTACCCTCCACATACCCAAAGCCCTGTCAGGGTGACGCCCTAATGTCATTGGTCTACCCACCTGGTAGGACAGTGAGGGTGAAGGAGCGACTCTTGCGGAGGGACTCCACGCTGGGGTGCGTGGCGGTGCAAGTGTAGGTCCCATCATCCTCTGGAGTCACTTTCCTCAGCGTCAGAGTCTTCGATGGCAGGATCCAGTCACTCCCCTGCAGAGGGATTAGCATGAGACAGAAAAAGGGAGCAAAGGATTGAGAGATAGAAAGATACAAGTAGTCAGGGGAGAGAGAGAGAGAGAAGAGAGAGAGAGAGAGGAGAATGAGGGTTAGAGAGGTAGGGAGAATGAGGTGGAAAGAAAATGAGAGAGAAAAGTAAATGGAGCATCGAGAATGTGGAAAAAGTGAACTTTAAGAACAACCTACTTTGCACAATCTCGGTGGTGAGTTATTCGAGCTGTTCAAAGTTATGTCAATGAGCTACAGCGCGAGCAATTAACCTCGATCACTGTTTCAGACAAAGATTGCTCTGCAGCACACTATTAACTATGAAGAATAATGAGAGCACCAACAGAATAGCACTGCAGGGACAAAAATAACCACACAATGCAAAGCAGACAAGGAATAGCCACCAAATGCAAACAATGGCAGATGGAAGAAAAGGGGTAAAAAGCCAGTGTACAAGACACAGCACGTCATAACCATATTAATGATTTGGCACTCTGAGATTTCTTCCACTCGCCAACAAAGTCCATTTCAATTTGAATAGAATTGAATTAAGAGGATTTCCTGCAGAGGCAAGTTCTGGCCAAAACAGCATTGTGTATGCTAATCCACTCGCTCTAAAACAGTCTCTCTGCCTAGTGCTGTCTCACGGGCACCAACAGAGAGGGATGCACAGGTAACTACTCTCCATTAGGCTATAATTTTCCATGTTGTGCAAAAAATAATTTTCCCCAAATTACTTTCACACTGGTAAACACAGAAGTATTTAAGCACTTTAGCACGCTATGGCAAACCAGAAATGAAACCACCAATATGCAGCTATAGTGAGAGAGCACAAAACAGTACATCAACAAAAGAGTAGACTGATAATTAGATGATTTATGAAATGAAGCCTTCGGGCACACACTGTGGGATAGGGCCAGATTAAGACTGAATAAATATGGTGAAGGTCATCTCACAGCTTTCTTCATTCAAAGAGAATACTCTTACACTGATATTCTGCTCTTCTGTGTCTGCTCTATATATACTCTAGATATAGGAATATGCCACTTCACCTCAAACTCCTGTATAATTACCCTTTTTGCAATGAGGGTAATTATAATGTAACTCTGACGATATGCTTAATAAACAGCATATTATAGCGTATGCATTATGCTTCTGTTTGTGGAATGTGCTTTTGTCATGTGTTTCCATGTTGTAAACCCTGAAATCTTTAGATAAATGCATGTAAAATATCTGAAAAGTCCAAAAACTGATCATGTGTAAGAATAATAGGCATTATCTTACCACTGTCCCTTCATGGTTCATTTATGTGTAGTTATAACACGTATCAGACGAGATGTGTTCAGTGGCACAGCAGCTCACATGCTGGAGTATATAAACACTGCCTCTGTGTGTGGTTAGACTAAACTTTGCTTAGGGGCACAGACCTCTCGTGACTGTTTTTCTTTGGAAAACAAAACCCTGTTTGGCCGGTTTCTCTGCCCTTTCCCTGCTGGGCGTCACTGCGGAGTGTTTTCTTCCTGAGTGCTCGAGCAGAGTGCCGAATGCGGCCACAGCCAAAGCTGTTGTCAACAGCGCTCTCACTCACCTCCTTCTGCCAGAAGTACTCGGGGGTCTCAGACGCTGTGGTGGAGCAGTTCACCTCCACGTCGCTCCCTAGTGGCACACGCAGGTCTTGCGCGGAGTCGTAGAAGCGGTTGTAGTAACTGCTGGGGCCGTCCCTGGCGAACGACAGCTCGTGCATGTCTACACAGAAACAGATTGCCAGGAGAAGGCAGAAGCGAAGAAAATAATGGGGTGGTTGGTCAAAATCCCGGTAGGAAAGCATGCACATAAGGTATGCGTCTTGTGCCTTCTCCGCAAATGCACTCAAGGCGTATCAAGCACACTTGGGAGAGTCTTGGCACCAATTACCTGCAAATTACCTCTGGGAGCAATCAATAGCAATGCTAACGGTCAGCCTCGGCTTGTTCCATACAAATGACACAATGCTGAGGTAATAGCTCATTTTCTCTCCATCTGTACATCAGTTTAACAGGTACTCCTCTCTCTTTCCCTAACATCTACATCCCTCCCTGTTTATCGCAGCAATTCCCCGTCATTGACTCTTCTAAATAAGAAGGTAGTCGCTGCTGTCCAGGAGAAAGTGAGAATGTAACAGCTCTCCTTGGACCCATATGAACTGAGAGCCTGTTGTCATGACCCATCCAAATGATCAGCTCAAGGGTACACTCTTAAAACGAATGTGTTGAAAGCAGCACAACTTGCGTTTAACACGTCTCTCTCTTGTTAACACGTCTCTGTGTCCACAGTTTGTGTTGTTTCCTTTTTTATTTGTTACACAATATGTGTTGAAAATAACACAACTTGCATTGTTTTTAAACACATCTCTGTGTCCAGATAGGGACAACATATTTGTTTTAAGAGTGTATAAGTCTTCTATCACTGGAGTCATAAGTGTATTTTTATCTACGGTAACATATACAGGGTGAACATATCTGACTTAGTGAGGAGAAAGGATTATGAGTCACACAACCGACTCAAATTAATATAGAGAAAGTAAACACAGACTCTTACATGGATTAAGCGTAGTCTATAGACTGTTTTGTTCAATGAAAATTTCCGTTGAAGTTTCCTTTTAATCTAAGACTAGGTTTTATTCCTGTGCGGGAAACCGGTTTCTGCTCAGAATCGCATAAGTCCTAACCAAAACCTGGATGATTAAAAAAACGCCACTGGCTGCATTCTTTGCAGAGCTGATCAGATTGTCAGATCAGCTTTCAGCTGTACACCTACAGTGGACGGTGACGGACAGAGGATCGGAGGAGTTGTCCGAGCCGAGGGCAGCGTCATCAGACACGCAGCGGTAAAGCCCCTCCATGTAGGTCTGTATGCCATAGGTGGTCAGGAGCAGACGGTCATCTTCAAGGTTCAGCTCGAAGTAACGGTAGGAGCAGAAATAGTGGCTGCGGTAAGTCCTGTCTGACTCAAGGCGATACCATCCCTGTGAGAACTGAGAATAAGAGAGGTTCGTTAAAAACGGCTATGACCTTTTCTGAAGGAGTTGTTAGAAAAGACACACACAAATCAATGAACAAAAAAACAGTATCAGTATCAGTATCGTTTGCATCATTGAAATCCCCTACCCGATCATAATGACTTGTACACCTTTCCTGTGTATGTCTAAATGCATCAACTCAGTTGAATAAAAAAACAGGAAGTGGCTTGTCTGGCTTAGAAGACACTTCTGGACATGTAGTTCTCAGAGGGTGGCGTTTATAACATTAATGCAAATTCAAAACAATGGTATCTTTGGGAGATAGGGTGACACTACATTGTATCAATATCAAATATGATAACACATTATTCTAGTCTAGTTCTGGCAAGTAGCCAGGCTAAGCAAAGAGAGAGAGAAAGAGAAAGAGAAAGCGAGAGAGAGAGAGAAAGGTGAAAAGAGAGAGACAAGGAAATGCATAACTAAATTGTTTTGCTGCTATTTACAAGTTACTCTGACCTCTACCACACCCATAGGTTGGTGTTCATTATATGCCGCATCATTGTGATGGCTCACCTTTGAGGACCTCTCGAAATAGACTTGGCTCATGTTAGCTGTAGAATTGGAGTCATAGCATTCCAGGGTCACCATATCCCCAGCCACAATTGCCTTTGCAGGGCCTTTCACAATCAAGGAAGCTGTGGTGGACAAGGGAAAGTTACAATTCCAGCTAGAACCACAACTCATTCAGTCACATAATTATTTACAGTGCTGGTGTTGAACGCACTGAGAACAGAAACAATTGCATCCCATGTGATTTCTTCGGAGGAAGATGATTCACAGTAATTTTTGGTTCGCTTTTCAAGTCACGCAGGGGATTTACAACTATCAACCTTTGTGCAAGGTTATGTTGCCCAATGGTTCCTCTGAGATTTTGTGGAAGTACAATGTTCTAGAGAAAAAACATCTAGGGCCGTAATCTGAAAGATGTGCAAAGTCTTAGCATGTTACACAATGACCTATGTATATTCTTCTTTTTACATTATTTCCATACAGATTAAAATATGTACATTTGCCCAGCAATGAAAATAATGTTTGATCCATGCACTTGACAAGACTGCTCATATTTCAAATAAGGGTCCCTGAAGTTAAAATGACATGTAAAGGCTATGTTCCTAGGCTACTTTTAAAAGTTATGCAATTAAAAGTTAGATATGACTTATTATGTAGACGTACAGGACGTGCCATATTGAGAGAACGTGCGCTCATACAAATCTATGAACTATGGTACCCTACCTAAGTTCGACAGGTGTAGTTGGTTGAAGAAAATAACGTTAGTAGCTTACTTATTTGAGAGCCATTAAAAGCAGAATGTGAAAGAAGTCATATTTACCATGGCTCATCTGAAAGTGAACGAGCACAAGAGCAGTCAAAAACAGGACCCCTTTCATTCTGGCGATTTCGTCAAAGAATGTGTTGCCTCAAGTTCCAAATGTTGATGTCTGTAAAAACCGAAAATGTGTTGGTACAATTTATCAACAAAGAAGGGGGCGGATCTAATAGGCTATGTGCGCACGTCCTAGTTGGCCATACAGGAAACATAAAAGAACATCATTTTATTAATATGTAGATAAGTAAAGATATGTAGATTCTAAAGGAAAATGCAGAAAAGTAAACGATTTTGTGAGTTGTGGTAATTAGTAACATATAGCCTATAATATAGTAACGTTGTTGTACTAGCGCAGGGCTATACTTCCGCCACACTTTTCCATGTCACTTGTTTCTAAGTAAAAGTGGATCATGGAGTTTCCCCAAGGTCATTCATAAGTAGACCTATCTGAAATTAACAGATGTGCGTTCTGGATACATGAAAACCTTTAGTGGACGTTTGTCATAGCCTAGGTGTAGGGTAGGCTACACAACATTCAGAGTTGTTTATTGTGCATGCTTGCTTGATTTTGACTTACTGAGCAGCGTCGATGTAATATGATGATACGCATTGTGCCCCCCCCCCCTCCTTTTGTCAGCGTTGATAGAGGGGAGATAAACGTAAATAGATCAACGTCAGTATGCTTTTGCACCGTATTCATCTGATTTATAGTTGAAACATTATAAATGGGACACCTAATGAAATCAATCTGCATGCATCTATGCGTCAGCTATTTTCTAATTCACATTTGAGAGCACCTCAGTAACACAAAACAAACGCATGGGTTTGATTGATGAGGCAAAGCCAATAGCATTTTGATGTAGAGGTGTTCTCTTTCACAACAAAATGGCTATTTTGGGGATTACACTGACGCCGACCTACTACCTCATCTAACCTTTCCCCCCTCTCAAAAAAAATAATAATAATCCAACATTCGCTCAAAGTGTCAGCCAAAAGGTTTTCCATGCAGCCTTGAGACAGAAAAAACAAAAATAAGTTATTTGCAGACATCATTTATTGCAGCTTTGATTCATTAGAGATGTGTTGTTAACCCATGGAGAAAATAATTCCAGAACCACCATGATTATTGGAAAAACCTTGCCTTGTAGATAGGCTCTGATGACTCACAAGCACAAGCATGACCCTACTTGGGGGAAGAGAGCTGCAGACAATCTGCTTCAGTATGGACAGGGCTGGACTGGGTATTGAGTTATATTGGGCTTCAGGTGACTGCACACTCACTGGAAATCCAAAGTCTCCACAGACTCCGAGTCATCAAATTAATTCAGCCCCTTTGGCTTGATCCGAGACTCCGTAATGCAGCTTTATTGTAATGACCTGTGAAAGCATTAGATTATCAGAACTGTAAACTTTCTGAGAGGAACTTCTGAAACAGCTTTGTACATTTGGATGTTTTAAAACAGGTGTAAGGTCGATTGTGCATTATAATTATAAAATGTCAGGCACGGAAAACATAGTCAGCACTATCACATGCTTCCTGATATACTAAACTGATATTTTTTGGACATAGAGCTGGCAATGTTGTGCTAAAGCTTTTCTATTTTCACAGGTAGGTCAGACCCATAGCCTATTACAAAACTCTCTAGTGCTTAAGCTGGGTGACTTGGTGTGTATCATATATCATCAAAATTAATTTGGAGATGATGCAAAAGGTAGATGGCCATAAAATATAACTTAAAAAGTATCAAGTTGTTGCATACTGTTGTTCAAGATGCTTTTTCAAGGATCTATATTTAATATAGATATAGATATATCTATATTTAATGTTTATTTTGTTCTCTGCAAGAACTTTAAACAACTGTAAATAGATCAAATTAGGGTGTGTTCATCTGTCCTGTGATCAAACACAGACACACACTTACACTTATTCTTACATACACATACTATCTATTGCTATAATGTTGAGGAGCCAAAACCTGAATGAGATGAGCTTGTGAATTTTGAAATACAATGAGCAACATCAATAATCCATTCATTGTCCATTTTAGAATTTAAAAAATGTCTTCTGCCTTTTTTATTTCAGTTTTGTAATGTTAAGAATTATGAATTAAATAAGATAAATTATACAACGGAATTACGTATATATGAGTGCAATATATGGGCCTATTTCTTTTTAAGTGAAAATGATGATGATGATGATGATTCCTAAGTGCACAGAGTGTAAAGTCTTTTGAATGATTCTATGAGACCATAGCTTAATACTTTTCAAAAAATCTGAAATTAACTAGCAAGGAAGTGGAGTGTGCCGGATGGGACTAATGGATAAGTTATGAAGCCAATTGAGCTACAATGAAGTCAAGGAATAAAAGAGTCAAGAATTATCTAATGGAGGACTTCTCTTACAGCAGATGAAAGTAAATCTGTATAATATATAAAACACACATATCAAAGTGCTTTGGTAAATTTATTGAGGCAAGATAACCACTGCAGACTGAAAATATGTAACAATCACATAATCTTTTTTTTTGTATACTGGATGGATGACCTTTGTGGTTGTGACTACTAACGTCCACAAGATGGCAGTCTAATACTACTAAAACACTGCATTGCAATTCAATGTAAATATGGCATGATGTGCTTTTAAGTTCTGAAATGCAAAAATGCAGTACAATAAACTGTAATTCATAAAGACAATAACGCACAGGTTGAAGGGAGGTTTGTAAATGTCACTGACATACGATTCAGAGGTTACAATTATACATACAACAAACACTTCAAACTAGCCTTTTGGTTACAGAATTGTTATTATTCAATTATTATTCAAAGGTTGAAATTTGAAAAAAAAAAAAACACAACCGAAAAAAATAACATTATCAGCGTGATTCTTTAAAAACTCACGTACATTTCTAGAAAACAAAAATGCCACGACCATTACATATGAAAAGAAACCAAATCTTCATAAATGTTCCTAAAATTACTCTCTCCAACAGTCAAACCATAGCAAGTTCAGTGTCATATTGTACAGCTGGTTTTACAGATTGGTATCACATGTTTGAAAGCATTAGTTTCTCAAACAGGAAAAGGCACAAAGGGGCTCAAAATGTCAAATTTGAACTCTGTTGTAGCATTCTTTAAGACTACAGAACCAGCCTGTAGATGGCTTTCATTTTCAGGCTTACGTAAGATGAGAATCGACTATCAAGGTGACAATGTAGATCAAAAAGATTGATATAACACAAACAGACTGACAATAAATGTGTACACGCTACACATTTGGTAAGGGAAAGGAGAATATTTCTGACACTGTTACCTAGTGAAAAGACTGGGAACTGCAATACTAATATATACTAATATATTTAGTAAAAACCATTTAGTTGAAATTATTTCAGTCACAATGGTATTAGAATGCTGTGCATGAGCCCTTTTAAAGTGCAAATTTTTGATTGCAATCCCAGACTAATTTAAGGACCAATATCACTCAGCTGTCCCATGCAGTACTCATAAGCACTCTGCACATGGGTGTCGATATGAGTGCAGCACACCTCGCTTTCATCCATTCCATTAGATTCCATTGTCTTCAACACCCCCCCCCCCCCCCCAGACCAGCTTTGCACTTTGCTGCCATCGCTGTGTAGATTACTATACAGTTCTATTGTAGTTGGTGCTGCTCCATACAATCCATTGTCCATCGAATGCACTCATGTCGGCGCCTATCTGCAGAGTACTTAAAGATGCCCCACCCCACGCTCGATGGTGTTTTAAGCCCCCACCGTCAACTTCAAGGCAGCTCTGCGACCGTCGACTTCAAGGCACCCTAACCTTAACGCTAACCCTTGCCTAACCCTAGTGCCTTCCATGCAGCGCTGCCTGGAAGACGACATTAGGGGCTTAAAACACCATAAAACCCACCCCACCCCACCACACCACACTCACCCCCACCCCGTTAACTCTTCCGTGTCTGTCCTCACTCTGCCCCCCCGCTGGCCCTCTCCACCCCACCCCCCCCACCCTCACCACCATAGTGCTCCAGAGACTGGTGCCTGTTCCTGGAGGGGGCGTCTGCGAACCGAAGGCCACAGTCTTCACAGGCGTACGCCAGCACTTTTCCCACGCGACCACCACCACCAGGCTTGGAGCTGCCAGTGCCACCAGGACCAAAGGAGCTGGGCCTCCCCCCAGCGCTCTCTCGGGCGTGGGACTGGCTGTCGGGCTCGGCCGCTCCGCTGCTGAGCCTGGCGTGGGAGGAGAGGCCTGAGGAGGCGGCGGCGGTGGTGGTGGTGGCGGAGGCCTGGCTGGTGCTGGAGCTCAGGTCGTGGGGCTCCGTGAAGGGGCTGCTGCCGGGGTTGGATCCCAGGCTGCTTGCGGGGCTCTGGCAGCGGCGCTCAGGAGCCGAGGACGATGACGAGGGCCCCCGGCGGGACTCGGCGCCAGGGTCGGGCACGATGCCGTGGACGGTGCGGTGGTGGAAGCGGATGCCCGAGCGGTTGGAGAAGCCCTTTCCGCAGAGGCCGCAGACGAACGGGCGCTCGCCCGTGTGGATGCGCGTGTGGATCTTGAGCGCGCCCGACTGCGTGAAGCGCTTGCCGCACTGCGGGCAGACGTAGGGCTTCTCGCCCGTGTGCGTGCGCTGGTGCGCCCGCACGCCGGCCAGGTGCGGGAAGCCGCGCCCGCAGTAGGCGCACGCGTACGGCCTCTCACCCGTGTGGATGCGCCGGTGGATCTTGAGCGCCCCCGACTGGCTGAAGCTCTTGCCGCAGTCCGGGCAGGCGTAGGGCCGCGCGCCCGTGTGCACGTTCAGGTGGATGCGCAGGTTGCTGTGCGAGTTGAAGGCGCGGCCGCACTCCACGCACAGGAAGCCGCCGGCCTTGGAGGCGTGCTGGGCGCGCTGGTGCTGCAGCAGCTGCGAGGGGCGGGCGAACGAGGCGCTGCAGTGCATGCACGGGTGCTGCAGCTGCTGCTGCTGCTGCTGCTGTGACGTCTGCGTCTGCGTCTGCTGCAGACCCTCCTGCTGCTGCGCGTGGCTCTGCTGGTGGCGCAGCAGCTGGGCACAGGTGGGGAACGTGCGCTGGCACGAGAGGCAGGGGAACGGCGGGGGGGACTGCGAGGGGGGCGGGGGTCTCAGCTGCGGGCAGGGCAGGCAGGACGCCAGCGGGCAGTGGTGGTGGTGGTAGTGGTGGTGATGGGCGTGGGCGTGGGCGTGGGTCAGGCGGGCATCCGTGCCCTGCTGGTGGTGCAGGAGCTGGGCACAGGTCTGGAAGCCGCGGTGACAGCACAGGCACGGGAAGGTGGCTAACTGTGCAGGGTGAGGGTGAGGGCAGCACGTAGCGGTGGCAGGGCCCGTCGAGCTCTGGGTGTTTGTCCCTTTATCTTGCTGCTGGGCTTGGCTCTGTTCGCCCGTGGCACCGTTGGCACCGCCGGGTGAGTCGCTGCCTTCATCCAGCGAGAGGCCAAGGCCCAGAGACAGGCCGAGACTGACCGACGAGGAGCTAGGGTCTTTAGCCTGCCGCTGGCGCGCGACCTGGGGCTGTGAGGTGGAAGACAGGTGACCTCTGAAGGGCTTCAGAGTCTGGAGAGCGAGAGAGGAAGAAGAAGAGGAGGAGGAGGAGGAGGAAGAGGAGGAGAAGGGGCAGCCTGGGCAATTGCATCCAGTGTGTTGAACTGAGAGATACAGAAAGAAAAAGCAGAGAACCACGACAAGTGGAAAGATGAGAGATGGGTTTCTGTCTCTATATACAGTCTATCAATTCAGTCAATTGAAGTCAATTCAAAGTCAATTCAACTCAATTACCAAAAAAGCCTGCAGACTGCACTGATTCAATTCTGTGACGACTAGACAAATTGTCACTTACACAGCTGTGCCTCCTCTTCTCCAGCGTGTCCACTCCTCTCCACTTGTAAGGAGAGCGGCTGCAGACCACAGACTACCGTGCCTTTTTCATGGGGGTGTCTAGACTGGACATGGGAGGCTGGGATAGCTTTCAGTCCCAGGGCCTCATGACCTGCTGTTTCCCAGGCAGAGCGCAGTGCTTCTTGTTGATGGTTGTTGTCTTTTCCTTGCTGCGGACCTGTTAAGGTGGTCGAAGCCGTGGTGGAGGAGGCCATGAGGTCCCCTATGAACTGGTGCATCTCCAACCAAGAGCATGGACCGCGCTGCGTGGGGAGGCGAGAGGAACAACGCAATAAGTGATTCAGCTAAGCAACAATATAATATTGGCTATCCTTTTTAGACATAGCACGGTGTTTAAGAGAACCGGACAGAACAGTTTGGATAGTCCATCATAACGGCGTAATCCTCTTAAAAAAATATTTACGAGCATGTATTTTAATTCGTTCGCACTTTAAAAGCTTACAACTGAGCGAGTTGTTTTGAAATATCAACCCACTCATCAGCATGGTAGTTATCTGACATTCACTTTTACCATACGAATAAGTACTCACGCTTGCAGCAAGCTTGTCTTTGTCCATTTGGCATGTGAGAGTCCAAAATCGGCTGTAAAAAGCGTCGCGTGGTAAAACGACAAATGTATAATTGTAACAGTCTAATGTGGCCACAGACTAACTGTCTGTTTCCCGTTTTAGCCAGCTAGACTGTGGGGAGCTGTCCGCTCCTTGCTTCGTTTCCGCCCCCATATTTCTATGATGTTATGGCCATTATTATCACAGTCAAGTTCAACCAGCAGTTTATTTCCGGGCCTTGGTGTCATGTGACTTATGAGTACGCCTGCCCGCTAGCTCTCCACATAGGCTAAGAATAATATTGCGGCCAGCGTGATATTAAAAGGACAACAGGCGAGAGAACCACCAACACCCTATTTTGTGAACAGGGCACATCCCTTTTTTAAGTTATATTTTTGTTGTCGTCTTAATCTTGTTACTTCGCCCGCTGCTCTCTTCATAGCCTGCCTTTGTTTTCTGATATTCTTACCCTTCCTTAGAAGAACATTTTTCGAATGTCCTAGCGTAATTCCATGGAGATGTACTTCTTCTATCGAGTTCTGCGAAACAAAGTAGCCTAGTGCCACGTTATTTTTTCCAGGATGTAGGCCTACTTGACACCATATTAGAGTCTTTTACGATTAGATTCAACTTTATTGTCATTGTGCATGTCGCATGTGCGTCTAACCAGAAGTGGAAAAAAGCAGGATAGTGCAACGTGATACAGTAGACAGCTGGTGCAGTATAAGGGCATTTCTCAGATTTCGGGCCTATTTGGGTTACTGAAATTTTGAAAAATAAAATTCAAAATTTTACTAATTGGTATGCATCAAATTATTAGTCATTTTGATAGGAGTAACCTTGTGAGCTTGGTTGAGACCACAATATAAGGGAATTTATGATTTTTTGTCATTTTTCAGGTAAATGTCATTACCATCACATCATCTAATATGTACATTTTAAAGATGAAATGGTCAATCAATGATCAATCAATGATCAATTATGATTTCACATGAAGTCTATTTTTATCTTGAACTTATTAGAATTGTTGAATATTACTTACAACATGAATTATAGTCGTATAAGTATCTTATTTTTTAATTTTTTCACTCGACCCTGGCTTGGAATTTCATTTATTTGAAATAAATGCCATATATCAAATCTGTTTTCATCCAGTGGCAATTTAGACTGTCCAACATTGTCAAAAATATCTAATTAATGTCATTTATTGTAATTTATACATAATCTATTGGCAAAAATATGCATGGTGATGGTGATGACATTGCAGTTCTGGTAATGACATTTGTTGCGGTGATGACAAATCACTGATCGTAATCTATTGCAATTAAATGTTTATAATTTAGAAACCCAAGTTGAACTGACTTTGTGAAAAAAAAAAACTTATTTCTTTTAAAAAGAGTACTTTAAATGTATCTGCAAAAATGTCATCACCAACACAGTCGTCATTACCACTACATTTCAAGCTATAATGTGCTGGTAATGACTGTGTTGGTGATGACATTTATACCGAAAAACTACCCTGAGAAGCAAAAATGATCACCATGCAAGTGTAGCTAGCTTTCTACATGTAATGTACATCATTTAAACTATTAAAGTCATTTTAAAATTTCAGGAATATTCAAAAATACAGAAATACAATGCGTATGGTAATGACACATAATAAGTGTACATGCCCAAAACGAGGGATAAAGAGTAGATTTTCTTATGTTTCTGGACATCAAGGCATCAATCTTTCTGCTTGACACCCATGTATTCCACTGTGATAATAGGTGACCATGGTTACCAAATATTTTTTTGATGAAAAAACAGTAGCAAAGTGCCTTTATGTAGAGTGTGCTGGTAATGACGGCTAAACCATGGGACAGGTAAACATTAAGCAAAATAAAGCAGGAAATGCATATATATGCATAATGTGTGCATGCAGTTCATTAGTTCAGATAACATTTAATTCATATGCATGATTTTTTAAATGAATTTTTGATAAATAATGTTTGAGATATGGCACAATATGTGAAAACTCTGGTTGCGGACAACACCAAAACACTGATATTGTACCATAAAACACCAATAAAATTTGTCTAAATCATGAGTAGGAGCAACCATTAAAAAAGTCTAGGCTTGTTTTTCTTTATACTAATTAGTGATGCTAAACATTATTAGATTTAATGTGTTTTTAATAGAATTACACCCTGTGGACAGAAATAGGCCCCGATTCTGGGAAATACCCATAAACAGAAGTCATAGCCTATAGTGCATTGTAGACAGTAGTATACAGTTAAGTGGTATGGTTTACAGTAATCTAAATTAAATATAAATATATGCTATGTATTAGCAGTAGCCTGAGCAGAATAGATATGGATATGCAGTAAGAGCAGTGTATGAACAACGTATGTGCAGTGTAGTAACAGTAACATTATAACAGTAATAAAAATAATATAGATATATGCAGTGTATTAACAGTAATATTGTAAAAAACAGAGTAAATATGGATATTCAGTATGAACCATATAGACAGGTATGTACAGATATGTGCAGTGTAACTAACATTATAGGAGTAGTAAAAAATAAGTGCATGTGCAGTAAGATCAGCATAAAGAGCAGTAGAATATGACTATGCATAAGTGTAATTACAGTATGTACATTTTATAAATATAAATAGAACACTATGGATGGGATAGGGTAGTGCAATAGAACACTATGGATGGGATAGGGTAGTGCAATTGTCCAGGGGGAAGTGGCTGTTGAGGAGCAGAACGACACCATTACAAACAAAAATGCAGTATATTGTTTATTTGAAGGTACACAACACTTTGCATATTCAACAGTCATAGCATGTGCCTCCTTTACATTCCATTGGCTTACAGTCGCTCTCAACAAAACTGAAGTATGAAGATTTCCTATTTTCCCCTAATGTCATTCACCCCACAGAGACGCAATCATTTTCCTGTTATAGTTCTTATTTGTTACCAACTTAGAAAAGGCATGAAAATGTATCATCTAAAACAGCAGTTTGTGGAAAAAAATATAAATAATTCTTAACTTAAGGAAATCAGACTATACAAGATACACAATATATTCAGACTAGGATGCTGGAAGAACAGTGCTAACTAATTCCGCTTTAAACCTATACATTCACTTTCAGAATGAATATTTTTTTTTCCATAAATAAAGAGTTTTATTTCATGTGAACCTTAACAGAGTGAGTACTCCACGATGCTTCTTTAAGACCCCCCCTATCTGAGGAGTCCATGGAATATAATATATATATATATATAAAAAAGGAATCTCTAAAGATCTAAAGAGAATGAATTCAGCACTAACTATGGACCCTCGCCCCCACAAAAAACGAAACAAAAACAAAAAACAAAAACAGACGTTGAACCAGCAACGTTGTCCTCAGGTGACACTATTTAACACTGGACCGTAATCTCTTACTGGGCGGACTGGCTGGAGGGGTTGCGTTGGGGGAGGAGAGCGCTGAAGCTGAGGGCGAGTAGGAGGAGGCGGACGACAGCAGCGACCCAGCGGGGGACAGAGGAAGAGTGGGGCTTTTGGCCAGGTCTTGGTCACCTTGCATCGCATGCTCCATGTAGTGCTCGATCAGGTCACCTTCCAGAATGATCTTGCCACATGTCACACACTCGTGCGGCTCCCCCTCCTCCTCCTCATCCTCATCTCTGTGTTCGTCCCTGAGGTCTACTTCCACTGAGGTAAAATAAGAGTCTTCAGTAACTTTCTTATTTGCTTCCAATTCATGGCGACTGTGACCCTGTGCAACAGTTTCTCCATTCACTTTGCTAATTGTATTTTCCTCACTCTGTGCTTCAGGGCTTCTATCCGAGTGGTTAACGGTCAACCTTAGGTCCAAAGGAGAGTCAAGATGACCAGGAGCCTGAGAGGATGTTTCCGTCTCGCCCTGTCGTGTCCGCTCCCCTGTGCTCTTGAAACAATCTTCAACGCGGCTTTCACTGCGGACATCTGTGATCAACAGATGTGACTGCTCCAGATTTTCACTACTGCTAATACTCACATCTGACATTAACAGATTAGATTGTTCCAGATGTTGTCCACTGTCGTCACCAAAAGCATCAGACTTCTTTATTACAGCTGGCAAACATAAATCTTCCAACTGTATTTCAGTCTTTAAATCTGATGATTTGAACTCATCATTAAGCTTAATCTCTCCTTTCAGAGTTGTCAATTTTTCTTCACTAACCCAAACCTCATCTGATTTCGGTCCTCTCTCCTCTTTCTTAACTTGTACCGTACTTGTTACATCACATATATTTCCAAAACATGAGGACATGCATGCTTCTGAGTAACCTGGGATTTCTGGTTCCTTCTTGATCACAGGAGTATTAAGGCAAGGTTGGGGAAGTGTCTGTAGCTGCTGCTGCTCACACGGAAAAGCCAGCGGAGCTGCAGTTTTGTCCAGTACAGCGGCTTCCAACACAGGGTTTGGAACCATATTTGCACGACTGTCTTGGGTTTGTGAAGGCTGGAGCGAAGCAGCAACACCGTTTTGATCTGTAAGGACTAACGTCTGGGGTTCAGCAGTGCTGACCGTCAGGTTGGAAGGGACCGGAGCGGACATGGGGAGAAACACTACCAGCGGGGTGTTAGGGGGAGGAGTCTTATCCAGTCGGAGCTGCCACGCCCCCTCTGCTGGCTGGCCGGGCATCGCTGGCACACCGGGCCTTGCTGGCACACCGGGCATCGCTGGCACACCGGGCATCGCTGGCTCAGGTGGATGCGTCTGTGGCACATTTACTGTGTTCGTTTCCTTCACTTTGCTTTGGGGTGGAGTGGGTGTAGTGTCTTTAGGGGCAATGGTGTGAGGTTTCTTCGCCGTCTTTTTTGGAGCAGGCTTTGTCTTTTTCACCTGCGAGGCAAACGGCATAGTGAATAAACGGCACCAACAACATTATTATGGCTTCTTTACATCACTACGCCTCTGATGGACAGCGGGTCAACAAACACAACGATTAATCATTTCTATTGTTACGTATAGATGCACAGCCGTATAATTAAGCAACGATTAATCATTTCTATTGTTACGTATAGATGCACAGCCGTATAATTAAGCAACGATTAATCATTTCTATTGTTACGTATAGATGCACAGCCGTATAATTAAGCAACGATTAATCATTTCTATTGTTACGTATAGATGCACAGCCGTATAATTAAGCAACGATTAATCATTTCTATTGTTACGTATAGATGCACAGCCGTATAATTAAGCAACGACACGAGGGGGGGTAGTGATGAAGGATATCGTCACGGCTGTAATCAGCTGTAAGAACGGGGACAAGTGCCGAAGGTAATTACAGACTTGGCGATATCCTTTATCAACATCACAACCACAAGTGTCGTTGCTTGTCATATTGCTTTTATACAACAGTTTCCATTACGAGCTAATTTAGTTTAAATATACAAACTTGTGCTTTCTATTGTTTATTTAGATTTTTGTTCATTCATCCTCCATCCTTCTATAGCCTACGTACTTGTCTATACATCTCATATTAAATTGAACAACCATCTGCTCTTTAATTACTCCATTTTCCCACTCAAATGTGACGTAATTGAATTAATGTAATGTTTACTTCACATTGGATAATTCAATGCAATACGCGGAGTGATTACTTTCTGGGGGGGGGGGGGGGGGGTGTTCCTTGTGACAACACCCGACTGATCAGAAACCTCAGTAAAAAGTAGCTCACCTTTGGAGGTGGGATGACGCCACAGTCCTTGAGGTGGAGGTCGTAGCCTTGTTGGTGCGGAAAGCCCAGGCCGCACTTCTGGCAGAGACAGGGTCGCTGTCCCGCGTGGCCGCCCATGTGCGACATGAGCATGAGCGCAGAGCGGAAGCCCATGCCGCACTCGGCGCACTTGAGCACCCTCTGGTGGGAGCCGGCGTGCTTCTTCAGCTCGTCGGCCGCGCCGAACGTCTGGCCGCACTCCATGCAGCGGATCTCGTCGCGCCGCTGCTGCTGCAGGACGGCCGCGCGGCCCTGCGCCCCCTGGTAGCCCCAGCACCCGGTCGCCCGCTTGTGCTCCTCGAAGTCCCCGTGGCTGGCGAACGTGGACAGGCACGCCACGCACTGGATGGTCTCGGGCTTGCACTTGTGCTTGCGGTAGAGGTTGGCCAGCCGGAAGTGCGTCTTGCAGTGCGTGCACGTGTACGGCAGCAGGCCCAGGTGCGAGAAGCTGTGGCGTAGCAGCGTGTTCTTCTTGCGGAAGCTCTGGCCGCAGTCCGAGCAGAGGAAGGCGCGCTGGCACGCGCGCTTCAGCAGGTGGCGCCGGAGAGACTTCTCGTGCCGGAAGCGGCGGCTGCACTTGGCGCACTGCGGCTGCGCCACCTCGCTCTTGTGCTTCTGCACGTGCAGCAGGCAGTCCTTCATGCACGTGAAGATGCGCTTGCAGTAGTCGCACTGGTAGAACTCGCTCTCGAAGTGCGTGCTCTCCAGGTGCTGCTGCAGCCGCTCCTCCGTCTCGAAGTTGGCCTGGCACACGCGGCAGCGGATGGGCACGGCCTGGGCGTGGGTGCGCAGGTGAGCGCGGTAGTTAGCCAGGTGGCAGAACTGCTTGTCGCACTCAGCGCAGCGGTAGGGACGCACGCCCGTGTGAAGGTGCATGTGCTCGCGGAGGAGGAAGCCGTTGGTGAAGGTCTGATGACACACGCTGCAACTGTGTTCTCCCCCCGCATCTAGGCCCAAACCAATATATTAACATTTGCATTTACATTCATTCTTAGTTGTTTTAGTTGTACTTTTTAGTTGAAAGAACATATTCTGTCATCCAGACAACGTCTTTTCAGGGAAGACCTCTGATATTTCAGGAAAACAATGCCAACAATTAATTCTGCACAAATTTATTCACAAACAGTATTTCTCCGTAGAGGAAGAGTCCAGGTGCTAAAATGGCCTATCTAATTGGGTGCATCATGGAATGAAAAACAGGATTAAGAAGTCCCCATACTGTTAAGCAGCAGAAATCCTATATCGGGCAGGAATGGGACCACATTTTATTCTCAAAACTCTAGCAACTGATCTCCTCAGTTCCTAAACATTTATAGAATGTTGTTAAATGAGGTGAAGCAACACAGTGGTAAAAATGCCCCTGTCTTTTTTTATACACATTTTACAAAGCGTTACAACTTTTTCAGAATTCGGGTTGTATTTTACAGATATTAGCACTGGAAGAGAATAGCCAAGAGTAGATCAAGCACAACTACTATATAGATGCTAAGTTAGTAGATCAAGATCAAGCACAACTACTTCCGTATTTTCCGGACTATAAGTCGCACTTTTTTTCATAGTTTGGCTGGTCCTGCGACTCAGGTGCAACATGTATATATTTATATATATGTTTTTTTCCTCTTAATGACACATTTTTTGACTGGTGCGACTTATACTCCGGTGCGACTTATATTCCGGAAAATACGGTATATAGATGCTAAATGTGCATACTGTACCTGGAGCAAACAGCTGGCCATCATCATCATCATCATCAGAGTCCTCTTCCTCCTCTTCTTCCTCCTCCACCTCAGAAACCTCACTGTCATCACTCTCATCCTGAGCAGTGTTTGCCCGACGAACATTTGCATCATTCTGGGATTCAGCCCCATCCTTCTCGGGCACGACCTCCTGTGCAGTGTTTTTCTTTTCAGCACAGCTCTGCTCGCCATCCGTGTAACGAACCACAAAGGCCGTCTTCTCAGTGCTTACGGATTTGCCACCATCGTCCTTTTTCTCTCCCAGAGCCAATGTCTGTTTTGTGACTACGACGTCATCGGCTAGAAGATCCGGCTTCTTTTCAGCGTCCGTTGGCTTAGACTGCTTTTTAGCGTTTGACTGCTTAGACTCTTTTTTAGCGTTTGACTCAGTAGAACTTTCTTTTTCAGGAACTATGCCCTTGTTGACGACTGTTAGAAATTGGGGAGACTGAGGCTGAGGCTGAATATTCGCCACCATGACTGGGGTAGACTGAGAAGGGAGTGTCCACAGGCCACTCTGGGGCACTATGGCCATAGGCAAATTTTTGGGCACTATGGCCATGGGCAAATTTTTGGGAAGAGTATGAATGTTCTGCTGAACCACACAAAGCAGACGGTGGTCCAGAGGAGGATTTATTACTGGAGGAGTTGTTTTAGGAGAATTCATCACTGGAGGAGTTGGTTGAGAAGGTGCTGGAGCTGATTTTGAAGTTGATGGATGAGTTGGATTAGAAGTTGCTAGAGGTGCTTTTGAAGTTGATTGAGGTGGTTTAGTAGGTGCTGGAGGTGATTCCAAAGGTTCTGGAGGTGGTTCTGGAGGTGATTCTGAACGTTCTGGAGGTGCTGGGGGATTTGGTGGATTGCATGAAGAATTGTTTTGTGATGTCTCTTTTATGGGTAACTCCTCATTGAATGCAGGAATATGATGGAAACCCAACTCTGTAAGCTGGATGTCTATGGTAAATTCAGATGCCATGACTGAAAAAAGACATGTGTTCATTACAATGATGCAGGAACAAGAACTGTAAATAAATATCAGACAGCATATATACACTGTGAGTGTATACTATTATTTATTTATTTTGCCAGTTTAATTTAGTATCTTGTTAATTCAGCAAATCAGCTATGCACTAACGAGAGAACTCCCACAACCCCCCAAGAACTGCCCCTAAGACTGGGCCCATTGCTCACATTTATGGTCATCTAACGTTGAATGTCAGAGTAATTACATCCTAAAACATACCTTAATGATATACCACAATGTATAAAGGAAGAATGTTTAAAAAGAAAAACACAATATATCAGATGGATTAGAAGAATAATTGGTAAGGAAGTACAAGATTATTCGACGGCCGCTTCTTTTCTAATAAATACTTATAATTAGCCTGACGTTGGGCTGGCACCCAGGCTAACTTACAGTGGGCTACATTAAATATTTCATGGCCACTAGATGGCGGCATGGCACTGCACTTTGCAGAGCTGTACCCTTACAAAAATGAAACGTTTGCAGCAGATTTGCAGCAATCCTGTGAGTGATTTGTGGGAAACAAATGAGTTCACTAGAAAATATTGCCAGAAGTTTGCCAATGTTGGCCGCTACAGGCAAACTTCCAGCAAAGTTCTGGCAACAATGAGAAGTTTGCCACAAGTGGCAAATGTGTTCACCAGTGATTTGCTGTGAACTTCTGGTGACTAGCCTAATTTGCATATGACATTGCTGCAAATTTGCTGCAATATTGCCAAAAGTTAACCGCAACTGTTAGCCAGAAACCTAATTTGCATGTGAAAATATGACCTTGCCGCATAATATGCGGCAACTGTTCACCAGAAACCTGAAATTTCTGTTAGGGTATACAGATCTGGCACTGGGTGTAAGGAAGTAGTGAAATGGCACCATCTGGTGGCTGTGCAGCAAAATAGCACCATGAAATATTGTAGGTAGGGTAAGGTAGGTAGGTACTTTATTGATCCCAGTAGGTCCCAGTAGCTTAAAGACATCACACACAACATACACATACAACATAAACAGGATGATAAAATAACAAATCCATATGAATAATATGGATACTAAATAAAATATCCTAAGGGATGTATAGGCATGAGACGCTTGCAGTGACAGGGCAGGGATTGACCCTGTGATTCAGTATGCATGGTAAAGTGCTCTATGAGAGTGTGTGTCATGGTGGTAGTGCAAATAAGTCCAATAGTGCCAGAATAAAGTCTAGAGACCAGCATTAAATATGGACAGTATAAGAGAATAATGTATACATAGTATATATAAAACTATAGCAGTGCAAGGATAACGTTTTTAAAAATGACAGCATTAAATATGGGCATTATGTTCAAGTATTACAGTTATGTTCAGTTAAGCTCACTCCAGGCTGGGGGAAGGAGGGAGCGGTTGTTCATATGGGCTAATATAGCCAGTAAACAGTGGGCAAGTACTTTAAATTATGGTAGAAAATCTTGTTTCCTTACTAATTATTTGTCTAATCCATCTGATATATTGTGTTTTACTTTTTAAACTTTGTTCCTTTATAAATTGTGATGTGATATTAAAGTATGTGTTCAAATGTAATTACTCTGACCTTCGACATTAGGCAAATTCTGTTATTCTTTTTGTATACATCTTGTACCAACATGTAGTTTATTATCAAAGTAAAATGGTTGCTGGCATAAGTGAGCGTCGTTAGCTTGAGCACATTTTCGAAGTATTGTTTTGATGTGTTGAATGAAGTCAATGGGAGACGTAAATCTCAGAATAGCAGTGACCACAGAATATTTCTCCGGATAGTCACAGCGGTGCTTGAGGGGCAATGCTTTGTTAGAAAATTAAACATACAAAAAAAAGTGTTGTTCAGCCTAACCTGCCTGGTAAGAAGGGGGTATTGCCGCGTTTATATTAACACTGACGTTAAGACTATCTAAAGATAATGTGGCAGGACCAGGATAAACGTAGTTCAGGTTAATAGTATTCATTATTTCCACAACGATCTACGTGATCTTAAGTGGATAACAATAGTATGGGGGGAACGTGCCCCTGGCCAGACTGGTACGTCGTACTATATTTGTTGCTGTTTGTGTGATGCAATTGGCATACACAATATAAATATAAAATGTAGTAGGACTTACCTGAGTAAAAAAAAGATATGAGTTGATGGTTCAGGAAGCTAACGTTAGCCTTATTGCAATGTTTACCATTACCTCACTCATCAAGTTAGCCTACCTGACAGAAAGCTTAACATGCATATGGTTCCGATATACACCTGCGAAAACGGATGCACTACCGATTGATGGAATGTGAAATAGTGGTTAAGTAAGCTTCGGAAATAAAGATTGTAACCTCACAAAACATCAGTCTTAACGTTACCACCGGTACTACCGCACTGGTATTCCTCCTCTTACTATCTATGGTGGTGTTTGTGGCTCCTTTTCTCCAACGAGAGCTGTGGGCTGCAAGATGTTAGTGTGTACTGACACCTACAGTCTAGGGGGAGATGTGCCAAAATGTTTCACTATGGAACATCATAGCAGAAACTGTTTCTCGTTCTCATCAATGAGGGGATGGAAAAAAGTTTAAAATATCAAGTAGTTTTGATGTTCATCTATCGGTAGAAGGGGCAACAATCATACCCTCCAGCAATTCACATTGTTATGTTCAACTTTAATAAGTTATAATAATTAATTGTTGACTTAAATAACTGATGTGAATTCATACAATATGTATGGCTCATTTGAACAAGTTCAGTCTCATTTTAACAGCTGTAAAAGTCTTAAGTCACAAGTAAAATCCAGTAAATACACCAGAATAATATTTTTTTTCAGTCAAAAATAAAACACAATGTAATCTGCAGCATCCCCTGGGGCAACTTAATTTTAATAAGACATTTACCAGGTTCATAGACTGTAAAAATTGTAAAATACACAGAGACAATTTCATGGGGAGAGCCAATCTTAGACCAAACATTACAGAGTATTCTTAGTATTTGGCACCAAATACCCTTGGGTGAATTCCACCAAGAACATTGTCCATGTTCCTTTGAACCTCAGCACATTATCAGGGGGAGAGGAATAATAATTATCTTGAACAATCAACTTGCGTCTTGGGTTAGACCCTCGTTTAAAAAAGCATCAATCAAATACAAAAAAAGATGCTTATTTCAACAAGTTAACATCCCATGATGAGTTTTTTTTCTTCAGTAAATAAAATCACATACTTTAGTTTGTTATTAAACACAAAATTAAACCACATAAACCACCACTCAATGAATGCCATGTACATAATGATTTTTAACAAACAAATTCTGAACTGAAGTCTTCTGGACAAAGGTAACATATCCTTTTGTCACCTTCTCTAATAAAAAAGGCAAAACGAAAAGAGAGACAAAAAAACAGAACTGAAGGCAACATGTACCTGCGGCCTCTACACACACTTATTTAAAAAAAGACACATCTTACTCAAAAGATATTAATTAAAAATCATAATTAAAATACAACATTTTCCATTGTATCTTTTACTCTTGAGGAGGACATTGCTTTTATCTCTGAATGACTGATGTAATGTGAGAATACGCCATGCAAGCTTGACCCAGTGATATCTTGCTGTGCTCAGATGGATGCAGTGGGCCTGCATACTCATCCCACACCAGTCAGTTCCACAGGCATAACCCACAGCCTGCACGGCACTAGCTTAATAGTTTGTGGGCCTGAATCCTGAATAAAACCTTGTTTAAAAAATAATTTGACGACAGTGCAACATTCATGAAAAGCGACAAACGGTTGAAGACTATTCAACTAAAAACCACCACATTCTGTTCCATATCACTTACATTGAAAATAAAAATGCTGGGACTTTGTTACAAAAAAAAAAAAAAAAAAAGCTTGTCTCCCTTATCCTCTCATGCCACACACACCTAACCACCACCACCAACAGGACAGGAATTATCTCTTCCCTCTTCCTGCTGGCTTCTTCTTCTCCTCTTCCTCCTCGTCTTTGGTGTGGCTCTGCTGGTGCGCTTTCAGATTGCTCTCGCGGCCGAAGCTCTTGCCGCAGGTGGGGCAGGCGTGTCGGCCGGCCGTGTGGACGCGGGTCACGTGAGCCTGCAGCTGCTCCGGCCGCGCAAAGCTTTCCTCGCACTCGCCGCACGGGTGGGCTTTCCGCGGGACGGGCTTCTTCTCCTCAGCTTTGGCGCTCGGTGCAGACTTCGGGGGTCGTCCTCTTCTGGCGCCTCCGCTGTCTGCTTTAGCCGTGGCTGGCGTGGACGCTTCTGTGCCGACAGCACCGGTCTCCGTCTCGTCCTCTGCTTCAGTAATTCCCTCTTCAGCCTCGGCCTTCTTCTTCCTGGGCTTGGCCTGTTTAGCCTCCTCCTTCCCCCCGTCTGCTGTAGCTGCTTCGTCCTTCTTCTTCCTCTTCACCTGCAGCTTCTCCGCTCCGCCAGCGGCGGCGCTGTCCGTTTTGGGCGGCCTGCCGCGGGGTCTCTTGGGGGACGGGCCTCCGTTGCAGTGCTCGCTGCCGGCGTGGTTCTCCTGGTGCTGCAGGAGCTCGGACTCGTTGGTGAAGCCGGCATTGCATTTGGCGCAGCGGTGGAACTTGGTGGCGTCCCCGGGATCTTCCACGTCGGCGCGTGCCGGGTGAACTGCCAACCGGTGGTTCCGCAGTAAAGCGGGACTGCGGCAGGTCACCCCGCAGTCTTTGCAAAGGAATTGCCGCTCTGGGCACACCTGCCGCCTGTGACTGGTTAGCTGCAGATGGACGGACAGACAGACGTCAGACACGCACAGACGACAAAGCATGTTGCTGTTGCTGTGCAAGAAACAGCAAAAATTGCTTGACTATCAAGTAAGTTTCTGAAAACATTATCATCACAACATACAGCAACTAGGGGTGTCACGATTCTCCAAATCCTCGATTCGATGCAATTTTTGATTTTAAAGTCACGATTTGATTCGATTTTCGATCTTTTTTTCAACATTACTATTAATCCATTCCTTATATGTTATTTACTCTTTTTGGCCTTTTCCTTTTCTGTTTCGGGGGGCTTTTATTTTGAAACCGCTTTTTATTTTGAAACCGTTCCAACCGCGAGGTTGTAATGTAAACAGAACCAACATTAGGCTAAAACAGAGACGTGAACATAGTGAAATGAAACAACACAGAATTATAATTTGATCGTTTCAGCACACTTCGAAGAGACCCAAGGTTAGTGTTCATGGATACTTATTACTGTGCATTTTAAGCCTTAAAGTAACTTTGGACTGTAACTAGATCATCTTTTCACTTGCAAGTTGAGTAGGGTAAGTTAGTTTTAATTGAAGTGAATGAACGAGTACTTCCACACCGGTGATTTCAAAGTAGCAAGAGGGGCTTTGATTTCGGTAGGTTCATGTGTATATTTTAACTGGCTGCAGCCTAAAATTAGAGGAGTGTTGATGCTGCAGTTCAGCACGTGCGTTTGTGCGTCTTGGCATACATGCTGGATGTGACATTGGGGGTGTGGCTGCATCGTCGATTCTACTTTTAAATTCGAAGTTCGAGATTGAGATGCAATTTCGAACGATTTTGATATAAAATCGAAATCGTGACACCCTTAACAGCAACATCAAAGTACAATTTTGAAACCACATGCAATTTTGAAATTTAAATATGTGGACCTCTTCAGTTGCTCAGGGAGGACAAAAATGGTATTTAGACTTTAAGCAACGACTTCACTTTTAAAGTGCTTGAAATGTTTGCATATCCCCTCTCCATACCCTTCACCTGGGGTCGTTGCTTACCTCAGAGAAGGTGCGGAAACTCTCTTTACAGGTGCACTTGAAGGGCTTGTCCTCCTTGTTGTGTGTGGACTGATGCTGGGTCAGCTCCTCAGAAGATGAGAAGGTGCGGTCACACACATAGCAGGTGAAGAGTGTGTCACACTATCAGGGAAGAACAACAGAATTCACAATTAATACACACACCAGCTGAGGTCATCCAATTCCATGTTTTCCCCATCAAATACCCCTGAGAAAGCTTTCACAATAGTTGATTTTATTATAGTGATATAGCAAATGTTTTTTCAGGTTATAAAAATAAGATGTTGCATTCCCTGGCAATTGTTTTGCATTTCTCTGCAATACTGTTAAATTCCCTTGCAATGCTTTTGACTTTGTGAGGGAACTATTACAAGGGAATGCAAAAGGCGGTCACTAAATAAACTCCCCCCTTGTGCAAAAATGAAATCCCCCATGACACTCCATATATATATATATATATAGATAGATAACATTCTATATTATATATAGTGTAATCTCGGCTTCACTGAAAATGAGAACTACCCTCAATGAACCTCCGAGAATAATATATATATAGATAGACAGATAGATAGATAGATAGATAACATTCTATATTATATATAGTGTAATCTCGGCTTCACTGAAAATGAGAACTACCCTCAATGAACCTCCGAGAATAAATAAAGATTGAATGAATATTACAGTTACGCGAGTGGATGAGAAACATGCAGCGATGGACTGAACATATAGCCTAAACATATGCAACTGTCCCCATCTCAAAAAATATAAATGCAGTACCTGCTGGAGCTGTTGCTTGTACTCTTCACGGTGACTCTTTTTCATGTGCCTCTCTTTGGCTTTGGAGTTACAGAAGGTAATGAAACACTGGAAACATTGCAGACTCTCATGTTGGTCTAATAACAGAACAAGGAGGAAACATTTAGATCCACATTTAGAGCAGGAGGGTGGCAAAAAAAGCCTATACTAGGAGGTAGAGGACCACTTGGTTAATTGTTATGTCTGACACTCACATGGTTGTATGACAGGAGGTGGCTGTGGGATGACAATCGCCCGGTAAGGTTCTTCTAGTCTAGCTTCAGCAGGATCCGTGGACGTGACTTCTTCACCCTTCATAACCATTTGCTCGAGGTTCGCCAAGTCTGCATCCATTTTCTATTCTGAAGGACTTTCACTTCAGGCGTGTTGGAAGTTCGATATCGGGGAACTGTGACAGAAGCAGAGCTTAATGAGTAAATTGCATAACGTTAGCCTGGTGACGTAAAAGTAACGTTATGTTACAATACGTTCCGCCACTTAGTGGCCAACTTCATAAACTAACTGTTCGTGACTGTTAACTTCTCTCACTTTCTGGTTTATAAATGGGAGTTAACGTTACATTATCCCCACACATCTAAAAACCCATGTAAACTAACAGGTTTATACTGCATATCTTTACTCCAGAACCGTTATCACAATTAAGTTAGAACTTGAATTTGAACGTGGTGAAGTTAACGTTTAACGTTAGTGGTGGTGACATGTTAGAAAGTCCAGCGTGATTTAAATGTTAAACGAAACTGGGTACAGTTAATGTAACACACGTTATAGTTTAAACTAATAAAATGTGATTGGGTTAAACACAGACATTAAGTTAAACCTGAGACAACATATTTGCATGTACAGTACAGATACTCTTGCATAAAGTTGAAACTGCAGGGACGTTAGCGTGCTAGCTAGCAGACAATCGGTTAAGGCCCAATGTTTTCACGTAGCCTTTTGCTCATTCATTGTTTTTGATACACCGAAAACAAACAATAGTTTACAACTTAGCTACACGTCCGTTATTATGACTAATAGGTTTAACATTTCGGTTAATGTAATGATTAATGCCTGAATAAACTAGTTACAGAAGACCGCTACGCTAACTATAGCATTTTGACTGGCTAGCCACTTGGCTACAAACATAGCTAACTAGCTACAGAAACGTTAGTCGAAACTTCGCTACAGCATGCTAGTTTGCTAGCTAGCTAAGAGGAAGTACTCATTGCAGACCATCAGCAGGCAAACGTCTATACATAGGGCGACAAAACTACATGTAATTATTTGCCACTTGATCAATACACTAGAGCATATTAAATGTGATTAAAAGTTCGTTGCTTTTTTGTACTGTAATTAGTTGGTCGTACAGTTTACTTACTCGCAGCCTCCGGTGCAGGGCAACCATAGACGATGGAGGAAACCCGTTTTGGTAAACGTTCCCTACACACGTGACCAAGATCTGGTGCAAAAGAGATGAATGCAATACAAGCACTACCGGACTGGCTTAATACCGTACCGTTGCAAGCAAAGTCTGATGGATGGTAGGCTACTTTACATAGCCCATTAAAAAAAATAAAACTAAACCAAAGTGCTGGCAAATTACTACCAGAACAGAAGAGAGAAAATGTGAAAACAAAACAAGATTGAGACATGAATTTATTTTAAATTAAAATACATTAAAATGTTGTCAATTGTTTCACAGAATTTATTTTAAATTAAAATACATTAAAAGTGGGTCAGTTGTTTCACAGAATTAATTATCAGTAACAGCTGCAGTAACAGGAAACACATTTTTCTTGGACATTCAAAAACACATTCAGACCTTATGGCTGTTTTCACTCAACAAATGTATAAAAATATAAATAATTCACAGACCATTGGCGGTAAATAAATAAAATAATTACAGAAACAAAAGGAGTGGATTTCCTTCAATCAATCATTGTATGAAAAATACAAGAGTAGAACCTTTTTTCCTTAATTTTAAATGGAAAATATGTTTCATTAAATGGCAGCAAATGCCAAAACAAAAGTATAGGACGTGCTGGAAAACAAACACACAAACATTCACACGTTGCTATATCAACACAAAACCTCATAGAGTCCCTTGGCTGTGGAATTTGAGAAAGCAGTTATGATTGCGCGAGATGCACAGAAACACACAACACTTCAGACACCGCACCTGAGATGTCCGATCACATCCCCCAAACCGACACCTGGCTCCCTCTCCTTCAGCAACTTGTTCTGGCCAGTGGCCCACGCCATCATACCGTACGGCCGTGTCTGGAAGTGGGGTCTCAAAAACAGAGGCTGGCCCTGGGACTGAGCCCTGTTCTGGTCTCTCAGGAGCCGGTGGTTGGGGAGGAGTTGCATCCTGGGCATCAGCGCTGCTTAAGAGAATCAGTGTTTTGGAGACTTCTAGTCGGAATGCCATGAGGGACAACTGTTCTTGTTCATTGCAGCGGTCGCCCCTGTACTGCAGCCAAGAGTTCACCAGTGCAAGATCAGTAAGGTGCCAAAGAACAGACAGTGGCCAGGCTGTGGGAGACAACGATAGGCAAGGCGTACGATAAGCGTTGCGCAAATCTCGGTTGAGCTTTGCTGCTTTAAGTGCCCGCTCAAAGCCACTGACTAGGGATGTCGAACGGGATCGTCCCTTTACAGCAGCAGAAAGGATGAAACCATGATGGCAACGAAACAGCTTCAGTTTGCCATCTGAGCTGACAAACTCATCACCTACTTGTCCCCTCGCCCCGCCAACTTTGCCAGCACTTTGTACACCAGCCTCTAGGAGCTGTTCCAGCATGGAAGGAGTGGAGAGTTCAGGCTTGCAGAGAAACACCATCCCTTCTCTACTGTTTTGACCCGATAGGACCATGTGCTTAACAGTTTCTTCTCGGTCAGAGTCATCCAAGCTCAAGTTGAAGTCCACCACCAAACCACAAGTACTCAACATTACTGTATGATGTAGAGAGTAGGCGGCACTGGCTGTGGTTCGCAGTAACCACAGTGGGTACTGGCTGACTCCATGGTTCCCCTCTCGCTTTAGACCCTGACATGCTCTTTGAACTTTTTCCATCAACACACGCACTCTATTAAGTGGGTCAGTTTCTAATAGACACTGTGTACTGTATGTTTGTGTAGTTTTATATGGTCCATCTGCAGTTTCTGACACTTGTAAATCATGGTCTCTGGACTGTGTAGTGCTGTTAGCGGACACAACCTTGTCTTTCCCTTGAGGCCTTGTGGAACCGCTCTCTTCTCCAAGCCTCAGTTTTGAGAGAAGCTCTGAAAATCTGGAGGATGACATGGCATCAGCAATAAGGGCCACTCGGGTATAGTCCTCCCAATACAGCTTTGTGCTAGGAAACTTCAATGAGGAAAAAGAAATGAACAAGAAATGTGACTTACAACATACAAGAACAAGAAATATGATGCACAAAGTACAACCCCAAATCAGAAAAAGTAGGGACATTGTGTAAAATGCAAATAAAAACAGAATATTACAATTTGCAAATCTTGTAAACTCATATTTAGCTGCAAAAAGGAAGCAGACAATATATCCAATGTTGAAAATGACATGTATGACTATTTCATGGAAAATGTATGTTCATTTTGAATTTGATTTAAAAGCAACGTTTCGATCCCCTTGGATCTTCGTCAGGCATGTGGGTAACAGGAAGAGTGTGGCCTATATCACATGACCATTCATTCAGCACCCGCCTAGGCAGGGCACCCAAGGGTGCCAATCATCATGAATGACAGGCAACTCGGCCTATGTGTCAATAATAAAGAAAAAAGCTGTATCAATCAAATATTATATCAATCAGCATAGGCCTATGTGCAAAGTCATAATGGCAAAGACAAATATATAGATACAAATATACACATACATATGCATACATACAAAATACGGAACAATACATAGTCATCATACATAGTCATCATCCAAAAAAGGAAAATCACAGAAAAGGCTTGAGATCAAAATACATATTAAGCCCCTTTGGTGACATAGTGTTTAAGGTGTATATATAAAAAGCCTCTCTTCTTAGGAGTAAGTTGTCGACATCACCGCCCCGTCTAGGAATAGTGACCTGTTCAATTCCGATATACTTAAGGGTTGCAAGATTGTGTTTTACTGTATTAAAATGGACTGCCACTGGATTCTTTTCATCTTTGAGCCTTATACTGCTTCTATGTTCAGCAATACGTGTTTTGAGGCATCGTGTTGTCTTTCCAATATAGGCTAGACCACAAGGACATTTGATCATATATATTACATTTTTTGTATTGCACGTTATTACTCCCTTTATTTTGTGTGCCTTTCCTGTATGTGGATGGTTGAAGGTTTTACATTTATAAGTGAAGTTACATTGCGCGCAATTCGCGCACCTGTAATTGCCATCAGGAATAGGAGGGAAGAATTGCGGTGCGTTATCTGGTGGTCGGTCGGCTCTGACAACAAGGTTGCGTATATTAGGTGAGCGTTTAGAGACAAAACGTGGGGGTTGCCTAAAGGAAACGTCTTTTAGCGTAGGGTCTGAGCTAAGGATATGCCAGTGTCTTCTCACTATCGCTTCAAACTCTCTACTTAGTGGCGAGTATTGTGTAATGCAGGAGAGTCTCCTATCATCTTTTTTATTTCTCTTTCTATTTAGGCAATGCTCTTGGTCTGTGTTACTAAACCTCTCTACTGCATTGCTTATTCATGCTTCTGTATACTCTCGCTCCCTAAAGCGCTGAGACATAGAGGCACACTGCACATTATAGTCTTGATCGGAACTGCAAATGCGTCGTATTCTATTAAATTGGCTGATGGGTAGACTCCGCTTTAGACTAGAGGGGTGGTAGCTTTTCCCATGTAAAATAGTATTCCTGTCTGTAGGCTTTTTATAGAGATCCGTTTTTAACACATCGCCGTCTTTGGATATCATAAGATCCAAGAAGCTGATTTCCGCATTGTTAAAATCCCCAGTGAATCTCAGATGTTCATTCTTGCTATTTAAAAAGTCTTGAAAATCGGAGAGTTCGTTTTCTGTACCCAGCCAAATCAAAAATATGTCATCAATATACCTGCGCCAAAGGGCAATCTTGTAAAAGAAGGGGTTGACAACAGGATTCAAAACAACATTGTGTTCGAAATGGCCCACAAACAGATTTGCATAGTTAGGTGCCATAGGACTTCCCATAGCAGTCCCTTTGATTTGCAAGAAAAAATCATTCCTAAACATGAAGAAATTCTTGGTTAGCACAATCTCAGTCAACATTTTTATGCAATCAACACTGGGGGTCCTATTTGAATGATGTTCTCTTAAAAAGAAGACGAAGATCCAAGGGGATCGAAACGTTGCTTTTAAATTAATAAAGTTTATATTTTGGAGCAGTTGCAGTGTGCAGACCACACTTTTTCTACTGTCTGACACTATTGTCTGGCACCTGCAGAAAAGTTTACTTTGGATGTGCGCACCCACTCTCTGAAACATTTTGAATTTGACACCAGCAACATGTTTCAAAAAAAGTTGGGATGGGGCCAAGAAAAAGCATGAAAAGTTGTGTAATTATAAAGAAAACAAAAGGAGGAATATTTTACAACTAATTAGGGTAACTGGCAACATGATTGGGTATGAAAAAGAGCATCCCAGAAAGGCAGAGTCTCTTAAAAGTAAAGATGTATAGGTCTGTGTAAACATGTGTGGACAAATGATGGAACAATATAATTATAATGCTTCTTAATATGAAATTGCGAAGTATTTGGGGAGTTCATCATCTACAGTACATAATATCATTAAAATATTCAGATAATCCAGAGAAATCTTTGCAAACAAGGGACAGAGCTGAAAAACAATATTGGATGGCCGTGGTCTTATGGATCTCAGATGGCACTGCATTAAAACCAGACCTGTTTCTGTAATGAAAATCATTGTATGGGCTCAGGTAAACCTGTGATAACTACTGTCTATGAGCACAGTTTGATACTCAATTCAGAAATGCTAGTGTAAACTTTACCATGCAAAAGCAGAAATTGTATTTATTTCATTTGAAATGAACTAAGGTTAAGTAGAAAAAGGTCCTGTGGTGAGATCAGTCAACATTTGCCATTGCTTTGAGCAACGTACACTGCCATCCAGGCAATGTATTTTTCAGGGAAGCCCTTAAATATTTCAGGAAAACAATGCCAAAATGAATTAATGTATTTCTCCATAGAGGAAGAGTCCAAGTGCCAAAACGGCCTGTCGGCAGTCCAGATCTGTCAAATTAGGTGCATCATGGAATAAAAAACATTAAGAATACCCCATACTGTTAAGCAACTGAAATCCTATATAGGGTAGAAATGGGACAACAGTTAATTTTTAAAACTCTAGCAACTGGTCTCCTCAGTTCCTAAACATTTACAGAATATTGTTAAATTAAGAGGTGAAGCAGCACAGTGGTAAACATGTCCCCGTCCCAACTTTTTTTGAAACATGATGCTGGCATCAAATTCAAAATGAACATATATTTTCCATGAAATAGTCAACATTTTCATTTTCAACATATGATATGTTGTCTGTCCTTTTTGCAGCAAAATATGAGTTTACAATATTTGTATATTATCACATTATATTTTTATTTGCATTTTACACAACATCCCAACTTTTTCTGATTTGGGGTTGTACAATGGATGGTCTAAAATGCAGTTCATTTCAATGTCTTCAGAAACAAAATGATAAAAAATAGAAAACTATACTATAGACTTTACATTTACACTGAATGCCAAACAGATCAGTTACTAACCTGTAACGTTCCCATGGCGATATGGATCCCAACAAACTGAGAAACCTCTTTTGCCGTGACTGGGCTTGACATTTTAGATGTTTTAGCAGTGATGTTGGCAACATCCTGCCACGTCTTCCAGTCAAAATACTGAGTGAAGTAGTCAATTGGTTTCCTTTGACCATTTTGTGAACTGGTACCATTCTGGGAGAGCCTGCTGTGACAAAAGTCAGGATAGAGTAAAACCCCTGCCAATTCCGCAACAACAACTTCTGCATTCTCTAACCAGCAATATCTACACAATCTACCCTTTTCCTAATTTGAAATCTTTTATCAACATACTTATCATTCCTATGATCAGCTTCCTGGGTTGATCTATCAGGGGGATTTGCTAAGCCAGTGCTTTTGCTACCATGGTAACAGGACATGGCAAGGGTTTCTACTTCTGGTTCTGAATCAGTGCATTCACTGTGTTCTATATCAGAACTCTGCTGAAGGAATTTTAATAGTTCCGCAGTGTTGTGTTGGTCCGCTCCCACATCATCTGAAACAGAACAAAATAAGCATTTAGTAAGAGATTATTACAAAATCATGAATTTCATGAATTTTAATCTCTAATACAGCTGTACCATTTTCAAAGGCACTGTCCACACATTGTGTTTCATGCTGGGTTGATATCTCACAGATGTCATCATATTCTTCCACTCCTGGGTTGCTCTGATCTGTGGAATAGATTTCTGGGTTTAATGTTTATTGTGTTTGCGTGTGGCCTCATATCCAGAAACAAGTGTGCAGACATCAACAAATGACAGATTTTCTTGACATCGTATTGATTCTCAACTAATCTAAATATGTGTAAAACCTTTAGGAGCTAGGTTCTAGGGATATGGTAAGCAAACTGACAACTGAAATGTTGAGCTAATATATGCATGTGCTATTATTTGCGCTAGTTTTCTATCATTTCAACACCATATGAATAGACTTGCTTTCAGCTCTCTGTGGAAGATCCAGCAGTAATTCTCTCTCCTCCTCTTTTACTGGAAAGAAAATGCACTGCTTGGCAATGGGTTGATGTACTGTTGGAGTGGCCGTCCCAGTTGCTTTATCTGCCATATTGCTCTCCACTGGCGGGTCTGAGACTGCAACTGATAATGCAAAATAAGCATCACGTTTCAAAATCTTAGGAAAGACACTTTTAACATCTATAGTTTTACTTTTACAAGTGAAATTAAGTATAAGTAAAAGTATAAGTATAAGTATATATACTCTTTTGATCCCGTGAGGGAAATTTGGTCTCTGATTTATCCCAATCCGTGAATTAGTGAAACACACTCAGCACACAGTGAACACACAGTGAGGTGAAGCACACACTAATCCCGGCACAGTGAGCTGCCTGCAACAACAGCGGCGCACGGGGTCATATTAAGCATTGAGGGGTTAGGTGCCTTGCTCAAGGGCACTTCAGCCATGCCTACTGGTCGGGGTTCGAACCGGCAACCCTCCGGTAACAAGTCCGAAGCGCTAACCAGTAGGCCACAGCTGCCCCGTCATTCTCTCAACATTCAAGCAGCTGTTCTATAATAAAACCTAAAAGTCAACGACAACAACATATTAATTGAAAGAAATATATATTCCCCCACTTACCTGTGCTAGTAGTGCAGAGATGACTCTTTGGTGGATTACCATTGGTGGGTTGTTGAATACTTTGAGGCTCATTCAAAACGAGTGGGTCCTCTTCCTTCACCACAAACATTTGCACACCCAGCTGTGGCTCATTAGAGAGTGAGCGATTTATGAGAGGAGCCCTGGCATCTGCTCCCTCAGGGGGAAGCACGGATGGCATCACAGGTTGAGACTGATCCTCTTCCTTAACATTCAACACCCCTGATGTCCCCAGTGAAGGCAATGTGGTGGTTCTATGGTCTGTGGTGGCCCCATTGGTTGGTACATTCGTAGAGTCACACACCACCTTAGAAGATTTAAATAAGAAATGACCACACACAATAGTTGAAAACATATATAAGAATCGTTCTGCCATTGTATGTACACCCACTTAAAAACAAACAGGTACTGGAGAATATCAGAATCAGGTAATCATGGCAGTGCATCACTTACCATGTTAGAAATGTCTGCGGATTCACTGCTCCCACTCCCTCGCGATGTGAGAAACTTTTCTAGGAGAATGCCTGGCGAACTTCCCTCCGTTCTGTCTTGACTGTCGAGTTCCCCTTCCGATTTTACGATATCAACACTTGTAGTGACCGACTCCAGTTCAAACACCACCTGCTCCTCAGAGGAATCCTCTTGTGATTCTGCCATGTCAGATCTGGAAGGATTAATGCAAACCTGAGGCCCATTCCCCTCCACAGATTTATCAGAATCCGCGGCCAATGGATAGAGCTGGTAGACTATCTGGCATTCGTCTGGATCGTCGTTCAGAGACTCCTGGTTGGATTCCGGTCTTCTCCCTGTGTTCCTCTTTTTCCCAGTTCCTCGCCTGCCTCTTCCGCCTCCCCTCTTTCTACCTCTCGTCGTATTACTCCTGTTACGCGCAGACTTCTCCTCCGTGTGCACTGCCATTTCTACATCCTCTTGTTTGATCTCTGGAGGGTCAGTGGAGGAGTCTTTAACTGCAGTAGTTTTGTTTGAATTCAAGTCCACCACAAGTTCAAGATTCTTTTTATTTGAAGGACATTCAAGGTTGGGTTCATTCACGTTTGGGACATTCTGATGGCTTGGCATCATTGGTAATTCACCGGTTATTTGACCATCTTTTTGAGAGCTTTCTGATGAGTCAACGTCCTGAGAGGTGACAAGCTGATCTTCATCTTGAACAGTGACTAAATTAACATCTAGAGGCAAGTCATCTTTCATGTCTTCCTCAACAGTCTCATCTGACTCACAAATGCTCTTCATCTTATCAGCCACGTCCTGTATCTCTGACATTTTCTCACCAGTCTCTAAAAGGCCTTTGTCACTTGTTCCTTTCTGATGTTTGCCTGGCCGTGGTGACCTCTTTTGGACCTTAGGGATGGTCAACTGTTCTGGCTCTGTTGAGAGTTCCTGTGAAGGGGTCTGACACATTGGAGTAGATTCTAGACAGACACTGCTCTGTAGTGGCTTGCTTCTTTTAGAACCAGAAGAAAACATTTTCAACTGTTTCTCTGTGGTGACACTGTTGGCATCTTCTTTTTGTGCCTCTTCACATTCACCATCCACTAATGTAGGTGCATGAGGTAGAGATGGAGACGGACTCAGAGCTGGAAAAGACACTCTTTCTTCCTCTCTGTCCCCCAGACCTAGTTCCACCATCTCTGTCTCAGCATCCCAGTCTGTTGCTAGACCAAGCGTTTTAGGGCAAACAGAATTATTGGGTTGTTCTTCATTTGATACAGACGTCTTGACGTGACCCTCAGACAGTGTGCCATTTGAATAGCCACAGTGTCCATGTGTTTCACCAGAGTGGACAGCTGCCATATGCTCCTGTAACGCGGACACATCAGAGAAGTTCGCCCCACAATCACATATTGAGGAATTGGTGGTCGGTGCTATCTTTCCACCAGCTTTTGTGGTCTTTTTTTTCCGACCTGCCTTTACCTTTTTATGCAGGGATGAGTTCTTGACATTAGGTGAAGATGGGGACTCTACACATGCCTGGATTGGCCTTTTTGGATTCTTGGATTTATTTAATTTGTTTTTATGATCTTGTGTTTGTTTCGTTGGAGTCATCTTAGTTTCCTCATTGGAAGCAACTGAGGATGGACATGAAGGCACTAGTTCTAGCTGTGCTATTGGAGCATCAAGTTTATGAACTTTCAGCTGTGGTTGTTTGTGCCCCTTCAGTAGAAGCAGGGCATCTGCCTTGACTTGATTAGGAGATATAGCAACAGGGGTTTCCTCTTTCTCCTTCGGTTTCAGTTTTAAGCTCTTCTTTACGACTGCTTTCTTTGTCCTCTTAATGCCCTTTGGCTTTTTATTTTTTTCCTGCTTCTTCCTTTTAGGCAGAGGTGCTGAAATCCCCTCTTTCTCCAACAGACTATTGTTGGTAATTTTGTGAATTTTAAATTTTCTTTTCCTTGACTTGACTTGTGATTTTGACTCTTCTTTCTGCAACCCTTGTTGCTCTTGATCCTGTGGTTTGATAAGTATTTCTGTTTGAGTTTTATTTTCAGAAATGTTTATTTTCCCTGCTCCATCTCCCTTTATCTTTTTCTGCTGGGAGTCACCTTTCTCTTGTATTTTAATATCATCCCTCTTTTTGGATTTCTTAGAAGGCCCCACTGTTTTAGAGAGTTTTTCTTTTTTGTTTCTAAGACCAAACTGCATCAGAACATGACCTTTTGTTCTTGATTGCTGGGTTACAGTTGTCATTAACTCTGGAGGATGTGGAGCTGACACTTTCTGCTGTGTGATGACAACTGTATCATTATGGCCAGTTTGCTGTTTCAAAGGGTTATCTGAAATTTGCCTCTTAGATTTAGCTTTCTTGCTTGTTTTCTTTGCAGGTCTCCCTTTCTTGAGCTTCTTTGGTTCTGGCAACTTTGTGGTCACTCGACTTCGAGGTTTCTGCTTGACTGTAATGACCTCAGCGGTGTCTATTTCATATCTAGAAGGTTGAGTGTGTGTCTCAGCTATGTCTGAGTCGTGTATAGATGGCTGAGTATGAACTGATATCTCCTCACTCAAGTGTATCTCTGAGCTAAACTCATGTGTGTTTACCTCTGTTTGTTCCATACAGTCCTTAGGTTCATCAGAAGATTCCAGGTGTGGCTGTCCAACATCCTGTTCACAAGCATTTCCAGCATAATTCTTTGAGTGTTCAGGTCTTTCAGTTGATGTCAAAGTAACAATCTGTGTTTCTACTGGTGTCAAAGTAACAACTTGTTCTTCAGTCTCTTGTAAACCTTCTGTGGCTACAAGTGATAGAGTGTCACTTGGGGTCATATACTGCATTTTCACTACTTCTTCCTGGAGGGACACCATATGTCTGTTTTCATTTTCAAGCTCAGTGGTTGGAATCAGGGAGGATGACTGATGCAATTCAAGCATCTGTATTTGTCCATCATCAAGTTCAGTCTCAACTGTTTTGGTTCTACAGGTCATCTCTTCAACATAGTTGAATGGAATGGATCCACTCACTATCGTTTCCACTGAGCAAACTGTTTTCACTGCTTTTTCTGTACCTTCAGATATTTGCTCAAACGCCACTGTTTGAGACGGACAAGTCTGTGATTCAACAGGTCCTGTGTGGTCTTGCATTAATTCATCTGACTGAGTTGTTTTCTCTACTGATGAATGAGCATCGGCCTTCCCTTGTCCCCCATTCATTTCTGGTCCTGTGGATTCAATGTGTTGTTTGGCTTGATCTGAATCTTCAGTCACCAGCTTTAACTCCACAGAAGGCATCTGTGTCATGTCAAATCTGATCGGCTGAACAACACCCGGAACTGGCTGCAGATTCATAGTCTGTGACTGAAATGACACTGGCTCCAATCCGTATATGACTAACTGATTCACCTTTTGAACGTTTCCAAGTGACTCTATTAGTCTCTTAATTTGCTCCGGCTCAATGCATTGTGGCGTCTGTCCACCAGAGTGTAGCCGAAGTACTGGTGTTTGACCTATTGTTGCATGGGTCAGTAAAGGTGGCGGTGGGCCTTGATTGAGTGGATGCTGTTTGACAAGAGCACGGCTAGGAGGCATATTTTTGTTCTGTGAATGCTTGAACTTAATATGGTGAAGTTGTGTCTTCTCCGTCTTAAACATGGCTTTGCAATGTGGACATGAGTATTTCCTTTCTGATGGACCTGTAAAAAAAGACAAATATACAAAGTACACAAAATGCACCCAGTGCAACAGCCCATGTGTTAAAATCGTACAAAAGTAGCACAATTTAGCATGCAAAATGCAATTCCCAAATTTGAACTTCAAAGATTTCTCCCAACTTTCTGACACAACATAAGACTTTTATCATGTTCACATGAAATGATCTTGCTTCAGTAATGTGAGGTTGCTGCTGAATTAATCCAGGATAGAGATGTACAGGTACAGGTGTACAGATTCAAGTCAAATCTCTAGACATAGTAAACAGGATTAAATTATGATTCAAATGACTGTATATTTCAGAATTTATCAGCAACTAGTTGAGAATTAAAAGACTTGAATTCCTGCATTTGCTTATGTTCAACATGTAACACATCAATAACAAGTAAATAACAGCAACAATATAGTATTGTAGTAACATAGTAATAGTCCCTGGCAGTGTCACTGTCTATAGCGCTCTTAATGCTGCTATAATTGATCTCATATAACACAAATCTAAAATGAGAGAGGCCAGATAAAAGACAACTTACCGTTGCTCTTCTGTTTCTTTAATTTTGCAGAAGCAATTGTCCCATCACCATTTTCTTCCCCTTCATCCTGTGTGTGGGTCTCTATATGTCTCTGCAGTGCTTTCGGCATGCTGAACCTCTTGCCACACTCTTTACACACATAGGGCTTCTCCCCAGTGTGTGTGCGGCTGTGATATTTGAGCAGAGTCAAGGTCTTGCAGGTTTTGCCACAGTCCGAGCATTTGTACCCCTGGCTGCTACAGTGGATCTTCTTGTGCGTGGTGAGTTCAGATGATCTCTTGAACGCCTCTCCGCAGAGGAGGCATTTGAAAGGCCGCTTTTCTGTGTGAGTTCGCTGGTGTGCCATGAGTTCGGTGGAGTTGGCGAAATGCCGGTCGCAGACGTAGCAGGCGAACAGAGAATCTCCCAGCATGCACTGCTCATACTCCGCTGGGTGGCTCATCTTCAGGTGCCGCTGCTTGCTCTTGTCGTCGCTGAAAATGATGTGGCACTCAAGACACTGCAGAGAGAGTTGGGAGGCTAGGGAGGGACACGGACAGACAGACAGACAGCAAGTGAGAAGGAAATAAAAAATACATCAGACGCATGCAAAACACAAGCTGCACAAAATATTCTATGCATGTAAATTACAAACATCATAATAGAGGTATTGAGTTAAAAGACGTACAAGTGAGAGGCATAACTGTGGGTTTTGTCATGTCCAACTTCAGCGGGTCCATTCGATTCCTTTTGGCAGGAATATTCCTCTTTGCACCCGTGGTGACGCCAGCAGCCTTTGCATCTTTCTTAATGCCAACAGCAGCCTTGGGACCTGGAAACTTCTCTTTGGTGGGTGAAGAGCTGCCATCGTGCCCTTGGTTTGTGGATTCAGGCGTTGTGCCCTTGGCGGAAACTGGCTCGGTGGAAGGACTGCACTTCAGCGTGAATGTGTCTGGGAGGTGTGGTGCACTTGTTGCTTCTTTTGGGTCCCCCGGGTGAGGCGCTGCATCTTTGGGGGTGCTGAATTGTGTGCCCTTCCCAAAAGTGTCAACATGGGTGTGATTCTCCGACGCACCGGCTGCAGGAGAGGACTTGGGGCATTCCTCAGACGGGACCCTGGGCTCTGGGTCACTCTCCGCAGTCCCACCCTCAGGACTTGACCTCAGTTCACCCATTGCCCTATTTATGACGTCCATGTCCCCTTGCCTTTTATTCCTTTCACAGAATGTTTTGAATTTGTTGTGTGATGGAAGCTAGAGAGGAGATGCAATGGGGATTACTTAAGGCAGCAATAAACAGCAAGCTAATTAGACCATGAATGAATGCAACATGTTCCACTGGCACGGACTGAAACCCACCTTTAAATGAAGGACAGATCATTCTATCATAAAGACCTATTTGCTCAGGCCTACAGTTTGAGCTTTTCTCACCCCGCTAAAGAGAACCAGTGAGTCTACCCCTCCTTCCTTTTGAACTAATTTTTTACTAGTGACGAGAAAACACATGACCTAGCCAGGCCTGCTGATGGACTTGTCCATAACCCTACCAACATGTATATAATAAACAGCCATGATGAACAGCCATCTTCAAATAACATAATTAGGGCGTGAAGTCCGATGCGCAAATTGTATAAACAATGGGTAGCATAGCATCTTTAAAATCTTTCAGTCAACAAAACACACAGCCTAGTTTCCTTAGGCTACTTTGTGAACATAGCTATCGTAGACTGATTTGCATTGACCAGTGAAACTACATTTAAACGTCTAGCATTCGTTGCGCTCGATTATTCAGGGCCTATTTAGACATTAGCTGAAGGTTTCACCTAATCCTACCCAAGCTACACCAAAACATTTTGCACTGCATTTTTTACAGCATCTTTAACAATTCGGTTTAGCGCTCTAATGCTTTGAACAGTGTCAATTTCGGCTACCAAAGGCAGTCCATTGTTTAACCAGATGTCTTTCTAGTTAATTTCCATAAAGAAATGGTGGTCCAACTATTATTAAACACAATTTCGCACTCCGTTTTATTATTCAGATTGTTTTCGTCACGCAATATATAGGAGATATGCATGCCGTATATACATACCTATGTTAGTTTCCTCCGCTTAGACATCTCCACAACACAGGAGGACATAACGTTTGTGTTGAGATGCAAAAGCCTATACGTCACGATATCTACATCTCACTGCACCCTGGGTAATGTAGTGCTATTACGCTGATCTGCCACCAGAGTGCGCAATAATGCTCTCAAGAACCGATGACAAAGGCCAATGCACCTGTATAGGGAGGGAAAGTAATCTCATCGCCATCTAGTGGTTGCGTTCCTAGAGTTTAGCGGAGGGGATGGGTTTTTTTTTTAGAAAAAATATATCTCGGTGCACATTGGGATCTTAATTTAATGCCTTCCATATGTTAGGCACTGGGGTCACCTCTATTGCTTCAAGTGGTCATACCTTATTTTTAGGATCAGTTGAATTGTTTTGAGTTTTTGTCGTAACATGGTGATAACAAACTACAGTTGCATGTGACGTCACAGGTTTGGGCGCTTAATCTCTAATTGATCAATACGGCAATTTGCTTAACTGGTTTACATATTTTTGTAATAACAGAAGGTGATGTAAACCGCGTGGTGATAACCTTTATGTCTGGATAACTGGTGTTGTGCTTCTACTCACATGAAGAGCTGGCAGTAAGTGTTAAGTGGCAATGCTAACCAGGCTACTAAACAAACCAATGCTACGTGAGTAAGGTCGAAGGGTAAAGTCACGTGGCTTTTTTGTAGTTCGTTTATGAAACAAAATGAGCAATTTCGATTTTTTTAAATAAGGCAAAATAGGGTCTGGCATTTTCACAGTTAGAAGATTATTACTGTATAGACACTGAAAAATATTTTTGGTGGATAAGATCGCTGATTTGGCTTCACAGTATTTTTTTTTAAATAGGTCTATGGGACTTAACATTGGAGCTGCTCTTCGATAGGAACGCAACCACTTGGGGCGCTGGTTTTCACTTTCCCTCCCTATTCACCCCTTGCAAGTGACGTCACGTTTTGTTCGCGCCACAGCTAAATAGCCTAGTGGACGGCAAGAACACGAATCAAATCAATGGGTTGTAATGGACAGCTAGATTATAGTGAGATTTAACCGTAGTAATGCCCTTCCACGACTGTTGGCTTATTGTTTGGAATACAACAACATCCCATGTTCTTGCATAGATATATTTTGGTTTGTTTTCTTTGTGTTTCGGGAGTATTTCAACCACAATTGCATGCTTATCTCCTCTGTATGAAGCACAGCAGCGGTTGCTAAAGCAACCATAGACTGAACAGGACGGCAGATAGCACTTAGGCAAAGTCTTTGGCTAGATCTGAATGTAAACAGATAATACCGTTCAAGTTTTTTTAAAATTTCCTATTTCTTTCAATTCTTTAACTTAAGACATGTAAGAAGTAATTTTATTCGCTGGGCAACGTACAAACTGACGAGTTACATTAGCCCTAGCACTATGAGCTACGATAAACGTTAGCTAGAATAGCTAGCTTCTAAGTGTGGCAGCTAGCTAGTTATTATTTCATGTTCTGATATGACATTCTTAACGTTTTGACTATGTTACAACTGATAAAAGCAAGACAAATAAAGTAACCAAATCGCTTTGCAATATTTTAGTCCAGAAATACTTATGGGTGTTCATTTACCATAATGTTAATTACAGTAGCCTAACGTAACGTTATCTCCCCTTGCTGTTACCACCAGTTTTAATAACTTTACATTTGCGATCATGACCCATTTCATCTAACAACACCACTGGCATCTTCTTTGACTATCAGACACCAAACAGCAATACATTTAACTACAAAGATGTTATAGTAATGGTGTTCAGTTCATCATAATCTTTATGACATAATGTAATTTGCCGTCTGTCTCCCATCTTTTTGCCGTCCAGCATGGAGCCGTCACGTGACTTAAGTCACGTGTCTGCAAGGGGTGAATAATGGCCATATTTTTGTGTAAGACAATGAAAAATATAAATTGAAAGGGGTTGTTTTGATGTATGTGATGACCTAATGCATATTGAAAAAACAAAACTTTGAAGCATACACAAGTTTACAGTTCTCATATCTGTAGGATTTGAACATTTCCACAAATGTATGGACCCAGTGGGTCAACTTCAACATGAATTAACTTAACTTAAATTAGCAACAGCAGTAAGTAACATGACCACACAATGTTGCTTTGATACATTTAATTAAACATGTTTTTTTTTTTTTTTTTAAACCCAAAAGCTTTTGGCAGGCCTTGAGTCAGATATGCAAGTAGATTGATTTATTTTTTTCAGTTGCTGGCAATGGTTTCCTGAACCCAGTCAGTATAGCGGCACACAGCAGCATACACCCCAGGAGCGCCAGCTTCAGCACAGCCATAACCCCACGACACAACTCCATACAGCTCTCCGTTACAAACCAGAGGGCCACCAGAATCACCCTGAAAGAGAGCATATTCAAGGTATTATACTCATACAATACTAAAATAGGCTTATAAAAAGAATGCCCTGATGTTTGTGTGTTGCTGAAACTTTTTCTAATTTTATTTGTTTGAGGAGGAAAAGATGTGTGCACCTGACAGGAGTCTTTGCCTCCTTCCAGGAAACCAGCACAGAACATGTTATCAGTGATCATGTGGCCATAGGCATCCACACACTGGGACTGGGAGAGCACCGGGAGGTCCAGGCATTGCAGAAGTGACGCGTAGTTAACTGAAGAATATAGAACAAATACATCAGCAATAAAAAATGATACAAGTGAATAAAACAAACTACTTCAGTTGTGTTGTTCATGTCATTTTTCAAATTCAGCTCCCCTGGATAAAATTCAGCACCTCACTCCTAACGTTGCATACATAACAGTATGGCTGGTCCTATATTTTTCATTTTTCTACAAGTATCCAAACCAAACTTGGCTAAAGGGAAGCAGTATTTTATACTAGTCACACCAAACGTGATCGCCCTCCTTCTCCTCACCCCCGGTGTTGATCTGATTGCCCCATCCCGACACGAGACACTTGGCGCTTGGCTGGGCACAGCTGGTGGCCAGTGGAATGGGCTGGACGTACTGGTTGAAGACGGCTGGCTCACTCAGCTTGATCAGCATGAAGTCGTTGTCGTAGCCATTGTCATCGTAGGCAGGGTGGGGGATGACCTTCTCCGCCCAGATACGCTGCTCTGTGCCCTCCTCTTTGAACAGGTGGTGCTCTCCCAGGTGAAGGGCCAGGCGAGGAGCACTAAAAATGTCACCAGGTAGATTACATTGGAATACACTCTGAAGGAATTAGCCTTTTATTTGCAGGGTAGTTTCACAAATCGGCTATAGGTAAGATAAGATATGATACATGTAAACTTTGAGAAATGACAAATATTTGATGCTTGCAGAAGTGACTTTTTGGAAACAGGGAAAATAAATAAAATACAATGTGTACACAAATATATGGGTTACTATCATAGTGGTATCGCAGGTTAGCCTAGACATTTTAATATATGAAAAATGGATGGAAAAAAAACTTCATCAATGTCATGGGTTATGCACTCAACTGTGCATACAGCAACAGCAACAGACGGAGTGAATACTCACGAGACATAGCAGTGTGCAGCAGAAACAGCCCATCTCTCATTGATCATCGAGGCCCCACACCAACGATTTCCATCATCGTAAGTCAGATAGACCTGCCATGGCTGAGAGTGTGGTGCACACTCATACCCTCCAATGATCCTATCCCCATCACCACGGCATTCTGCTCCAGCATAGCAATTTATGTTTAAGTTTTTAGCAGACACTTTGCTCGAGAGTGACTTACAATGGCGTGAATAAAGATTATGTTAAGATTACATCATCATAACTCATATAGCCTAAAACGATAAATAAAAAAATACAAAAATACATAAAAATACCAATAGTTGTTACCACTTCTTGAGTATGCTGATATATATACCAATAGTTGTTACCACTTCTTGAGTATGCTGATATATATATACACACACACACACACACACACACACACACATACTGCTCAACAAAATTAAGGGAACACTTATACTTGTCAGAACAGTGTCAAAAAGTGTCAGAGTACCGATCCAGTGTATGATTGAAGTGCTCCCTTAATTTTTTTGAGCAGTATATATATAAATTAAGCTTAAATCACTATACCCCATGATTGAATGAACTTACCCACTGCCAGTACAAGCAAAGCAAACAAGACAGTCTTCATTGCTACACAAACTGGTAACTGTGACTCGGGGGCTGTGAAATCAATGGCTTTCACCATATGTACGGTTCCCATTCTGTACCAATTAATCAACCAGAAAAATATTATCAATTAAAACAACCAATGGAAAAATACCATAGATTAGTTCAGTACACCGAGCCACCTGTTCAAACCCTTCTTATCAATCCATGTTATCAGTGGCCACTGGTTCTAACTAGCTTTCCGAACAGCAGTCACATAGAGAAGTGCATGGAGCGAGTCCGAGCGACCACAAAATGTTACAACAATTTAATCAAATGCAAATCATTTATTGAATTTCTTTTCATGGAGTTAGTGTTATAAAAGGTGAGAGCATAAATCAACTTTACTCAAATCAACTAACATAAATCTGGGGGGAAACAGAAAATAAACTGCTCTTACAACATATCATGGTCATAACAATCAGAGGCATCAACAGTGACCAGACATAGACAAAGACATCCATACATCAGAGAAATCAAAATTAGTCAATGCAAAGGACTAAGTCACAATAAAGAGATAACGAAAATATTAATCAAGGCTTTTAAGAGTAGTGCCGCTGCTGGAGACAACGGTATAAAAGGCCCTAAACTAGAAGGAACTATATGTAGAAACACACTTCATATCAGGTGAATCTTAACAGCTGAAGTCTTGAGTCACCTACACATGCTATTCCGCCCTTTCACTGAGGTCTTACTGTACAGGCAATTGTGAAAAAATATAGACATCTTAGATCTTTAGATACATCAATTACAGTCATCCCATTTAGTAATAAGGCACTACAGATAGGCACACTAAAAGAACAAGTCAGGGCACAGCTGCATATGATTATGAACGAGATGAAGACTAGTATACACCATGGAACATATGGTGATAATGAGTCCCGTCCTGTATTGGATTTACAATACAGACAATATTGTTCTGAAGCACTTTATGGACAAAAAGCTCCAAGCAATGATGTCACAACTTACTGCATAGATCTGTTGCTTTATGCCATGTATACTACATTCACTTGAAAAAGAGTAAGGCAAAATAAATGAGGACTCTGTGTTCCTGAATTTTCAAAAGTGACAGTGACGGTAAATGACAACGACTAGATAAGGTGGACAGTAGTCAACCTCTCAAGCCAAAATCCCTGTATTACATAACTCACAGCTCACCACTGGCATGTTTCATGTAATGCAGGTGAAGCTCTGCCTCTTGGTAGAAAGAGGTCCCACATTCAAAGCACCTCCATTCCTCTACCTGTTGCAGAGGTGCAGATACCTGTCCTGTGAATACCACATCATCCTTATCCTCTTCTTCCTCACAATGGCCACCTTCTCTCTGCACCACGGCATTTCCTGTTATCTCCATCGACTCTCCCTGTTCCTCCTCTTCTTCTGATGAGTTAGAATTTACAAAGAACTTAGCGCTTGTATCATTGCTCACTGAAGAATCCGATTCAGAACCCTCCTTGTTGCCATTGTAACGGACAACCTCTTCACTCTCCCCTGACCCAGAACCTAGCATTGCTTCTGCCTCATGATGGGCCTGCCACAAAAACTTGTCAGGTGTCTGGACTTGTTCCTTTGAACCCTTGTTCCCAATGAACTTTTTAAGCTTTTCCATCATACTAACCTTTTTATTCTCATGGTTAGTGCTCTTCCCCTGGTCCAGCTGTTCATTGGTACCCTCCATGTGCACACCTAGATGCGTCTTATGGTGTTTCATCAGGGTGTCCAGCTGGGGAAAATCCTTATCGCAGAATTTGCACTTGTACGGCTTGAATCCTGTGTGAGTGTTGCAATGGTAGAGCAACTCGGAGGCCACTCTGAAGGACTTGAAGCATATTTTACACCGGTGACGTTTCATGTCATGGTGAAGCAGATGCATATCCAGGGATTCAGCGTCCTTGAAGCCCTCGGAACAAGAGAGGCACCAAAATTGCTTGTTCTTGTGAATGTCCTTGTGCTCTAGCCAGGACTGAGTAGACTGGAAAGACTTCTTGCACTGGTCACAATGGTGTTCTGGGGGTTTACTTGCCACCACAGGAGTTTTGCGCACTCTCACCACAGGGGTTTTGTGCACTCTCATGTGCAAAAATAAAGCATTTGCACGTTTGAAGAGCTTCCCACAGAGTAGGCAGGGGTGGTTCTCTCTCTGCACCCCGGTGTGTGTCTTCTGGTGGTTTCTGAACGACTCCAGGTAGTAATACACTTTTTCACAGATCTTACAGGTATAGACTTGATTGCTGCTTCCGTAGACTGGCTTCTCCTCCTGCGACAGCATGGCAACGCGAGGGCGAACCTTCACAATCTCAGAGGGTTTTATCTGGCAAGTACTATCAAAAAAATCCTCCTCCTCCTCCTCCTCTTCCCCCTTATCTTCAAAACCAACAACATCAACTTCCTCATCCTCATCTTTAACGTCAATTTTGTCTTCATCTCTCCTCCTTTTCTCGCCGTTTTGGTTCTGAGGCTGCAGGGGACGCTTCCTTGCTGTGGCCTCCTCCTCTACGTGTTTGCGCAGGTGGATCTTGAAGGCTTCCCAGCGTGTGAACTGCTGCCCACAGTCCTGGCACCTCATGCTACGCAGCTTCACTACGGGAGGGGAGAAACATTATAGGCCAGTTAACCAAACAGTTTTACTACACACAAAACATTGACAGATGAGCAGAATTATTAAGTAACCTAATTCCCTGAGTTATGTGTAAAGTAAAAATTAGCCTGGCTCAAGGTTAGTGATACTTAGGCTTACTTCGACACAAATGCACCCTCTGAATGTTTATGATGTCTAAATGTCTTTCTCCAGCAGGTTAAATATACTTTTTCGCATATTTGCAACATGCACTTTAATAAAGCCAACTGTAACAACACATCTTATTACAAAAAAACATTGAGAAACAAATGATGAATATCTTTGAATAGTGCTTTATTTAGGCTTTGCATACAATCAGGATAGTTCAAAGTAGTAACCTAGTAGAGATCACTCTAACCAATGCATTTGTACATGTAAGATTCATAAGCATGAAACTTGTCTCTAAACCCATTAAACTTCAGATTACATGATGTGTACTTCTGGTTTGGAGTGGCAAATCTACCCAGGTTTCAGGGATAATAAAACTTCAAAAGCAGGTGTAGACTGTTTAAGGATGAGCTGAGCAGACCTAAAGCCAATTTCTTTTTAAGTATATCAGACTTCTCCAAGGCCTTATATTTGATGACTTTTAAGTCAAAGTATTAATGCTGGATAGTTCAACAGATATGTACCATAAACAAGAGAAATATGTACTCAAGTTGTGCTTCAAGGACTGAAATAATTAATGACAAGCATATATTTCAAGTGGTTTTTAGAAATTATTTACAAATGACAATTGTATGACCACTGTCTCACTAATCAACATCAAAGCACATTAAGGGCAATAAATGCCATATAACTAGTCACTAGATAGGACAATCCTTCAATCCCTGACAATGTACAGTCAAAGCCCATTTATGAGTATTTTAAATGAGATTATATTTGTGGGGGAACATAGCAGATAACTCTGAGAATTTCAAACAAGGTGTCCCAATGAAACACACAGTGCAAAGATTCTCTTCTTACTGAACCCACAACAGGGACAAACATGCATATTTTGTCTTGAATTGTTTTATTCACTTGCCATCAGTTTCATGAAACAAACCTGTATTGGTTTTAGTTCATTTTGATGCTTAGTTTGTAGTTAATGCTGAAAAATCAGTAACTTATCACTAATTAGATAAGTAACTCGATCTATGGGAAAGCAAGATAAAGAATAAACAAAAGTGTTAGAAATCTCTCCTCAAATCCAGAGTAATGGAGATGCCATTCTTCTCCATTGGGTATCATCAAAAGATCTCCCTTTGAATTCTAGCTTTTACAAAGAGTATAGATTTATGAAGCTACCCCACTAGGTGGCACCAGTGTACAGAAAATCTGTATGAGGTAAGACAAGAAACAACCCTAAACCTCACTAACTTAAACAAAACAGATTCATTTAGCTGCTACAATTATTCTATAATTTTTGACTGATTTGAAATCAACACAAACAAAAAAACATTGTTTCATTTAAATCAACAATAACAGAACATCATTAATATCAAACACAAGAAACATTACAAGCCAGCTAGTTTTGGACTAACAGTAGAGCAGGTGTAGTGTTCATAATATGGGGAGAGGGATGTAAAATGAATAAAAATAGCCTGATGGGGAGTCAAGTATATTAAGTTAGTAGTCCTAATCACAAAAGGGTAGAAAAGAGAGAGCATATATCCACACACACACACATATCAAATTTACATGGGTAATGCAAAACAAGGTCAGGACGAGGGGCACAGTTGCAAGTCTAGCACTAAAGAATAGTTTTAAGTGATGGTTGCACTTGGTGGTTATGACCATATGGAAAAAGTATAGAGCACCCCATTACCTAAAATAACTTATTTGACAAAGTGTTATATGTAATAAAAGAACTGATCACTACACAGGAAATATAGATCTCAAAGTACTTTTTGTCCAGCGCAAAAATTTAGCCTGAGAAATAAACATTGACTTCCCATTGTAAAAACCTGAAGTCACATTTTACTCACAAAGACTACATGTCTCAATAAAGAACTTGTTTTTGGACAGAAGATCAAATCAGATCCTCTAAATCATAGCGTCTTCATACAAACATTCATTCTTTAACCCAAAGACATTCTTTTAATATCTTCAAATCAGTATTCTCCACGTGCATGTTCTATGTAGTGCTGATGCAACTCAGTCTCTTGACCAAAAGACAATCCACACTCGATGCATGTCAAGCTGTCACTGTGTCTAGCGGGCGGTTCAGAACCAGAATCTTTCTGTTCTTTTTCACCCATGCATTCCTGGTGGTGATCAATGAGATCCCGGATCTCAGTGAAGGTAAGGGGGCACAGGGTGCAATGGTAAGTGGGCTGATCTTGGTTGGTCTTATTATGCTGGTCTTGGAAAGACTTAGTATGCTGAGCCTGGTGCTGCTGCAAGGCCATGGGAGACAGGAAAGACTTGCCACAGTGCTGACACTTGTGACCCTTTTGAGGGGGAGGAGGTGCAAAAGGTTTAGCTGCAGACAGCTTAATTTGAGGCGGCGAGTTCTTCTTCTCTGGGCTGGGAAGTGGGGGTTGAGGTTTGGGCTTGAGCCCAGGTGAGACTGAGGTACTGAGCCTGTATCGTAGTTCAGTGGGCAGCCGTTTACGGACCTCGTCGTGCCAGGAGAGGTGCTGCTGCAGCTGGGCCTCTGTCCAGTAGCCCCGGCAACAGAGGGCACAGCAGAAAGGCCGTGTCTTTGCTACGTCCTTATGAGCCTTCAACTGCTCCTCACTAGGGAAAGCTTTTCCGCACTTGTGGCACTTGAAGAAGCACTTGCTAACCAGCTCCACAGGTCTGCGTGGAACGGCAGTTTCTTCCACTTTCACTTTTGTGACTAGGGGTTTGGGGGGCTCAACCTTTACAGCTTTGCGAGGCTCAACCTTTACCGCTTTGCGGGGTTCAATCTTTACTGCTTTGCGGGGTTCAATCTTTACTGCTTTGCGAGGTTCAGCCTTCACTGCTTTGCGGGGCTCAACCTTCACTGATTTGCACGTCTTTCGGTGATTGTAAAGGGCTCCCTGAGAACTGTACCGTTTTTCACAATCAGGGCAAGGGAAGGGCTTCAGGGGCACCAATGGCACGATGGGCGCAACAGGCTCAACTGGTTTCCTGTGCGCCTGCCATTTGTGTGCTCGCAGTCCTCTGATTTTAGGGAAATTCTTTGGGCAGTGGGGACACTGATGAACTTTCAGTTTCAAGTTGTTCTTTTTTGATGGGGGGGTGTTTGATGGGTTTGCATTGGTTGGCGTTTGAGATTGAACTGATGGGTCTTTAAGGGAAGGGACATGGAGGGATGATTTTTCAGAAATGGGCATTGTTGAGTTGGCATGGTGATTCTCAAAATGCATTGCCAACTGTGTGCCACTAAAAAAGGTCATGTCACATTCTGGACAAGATAAAGAGCTTGCTGAGGGCATAGCATTTGACTCAGGGAGCAGATCTGCTGTTTGGGACTTTTCCAATGGCTTTTCTTCGAGCGGGGGGTGGTGTTTTTGATGCCGTCGTAGAACACACAAATAGAAGAATCCCTTGCCACAGAGATTACAAAGAAACGGCCCATTGTCAACAGATTTTTTAACTGAAGTTTCCTCCTCTTTCGACAAAAATCCAGCAAATTTTTTATCAGTGTGCCATCGCCTGTGAGTCCCTAAAGCGGAATTATTTGTAAAATGTCTACCACAGTCAGTGCAAGTAAATGGATATTTGCCAGATTTCTGTTCTGTGGTCAAGTTTGCCCCTCGACTAAGTCTGGAAATTTTTGATTTGACCAGATGAGTGTGACTCTTAAGATGGATTCTTTTATGAAAATTAAGTGCTCCTACAACAGCAAAGCTTCTCCCGCAGACAGCACATTTATATTTCAGATCAACCGTTTTTGGTTCTGAGGAAATCTGGGGAACAGTCTCAGATTTAGATGCATTCTGTAAATTATTGGGCATATTAGACTCTGATTTCTCTGCACTTTCTGTGGTCGGCACCTGATCCGCCTTTGTTTGTCCACATTTCTTTTTATGTTTTTGTAACTTGGCTTCATTTTGAAATTTATTGGGACAGGTTGGGCACTGCAGCTCTTCTCTAGCTTCAGATTTTGATAAAGAAAAGCCAGCCTCGTACCCATGACTTCTCATGTGGAACTGGAGAGCCATTGCACGGGAGAAGAGTTTCCCACAATGTGTGCAGCTGTATGAATTCTTTTTTACTTGCTCTACCTGAAAATCAAAGGACTTGATTGGTGGAGGATTAGATTGGGCGTCCCCATGCACAAGCTGGTGTTTCAGGAAACAGGTGAGTAAGCGATAAGACTTGCCACATTCTCCGCAGGTATGCACCTCCGTCTTCTTCTGTTTATGTCGCTGCATATGCCAAGCCAGACTACCCCTTTTCCGAAACTTGTGCCCACAAATAGGGCAGGAAACCCGGCGGGGACGGCCATTAACAGGGTTATTGGGGTCAGATTTCACAGTTGCACACTGTGGATGGTACTGCTTGTGATGAGACAAGGCTCCAAAGGACCAAAAGCTCTTCCCGCATCGCTTACACTGGTGAACCTTTGGGCCGAGTAGAGTTTTCTTTGGGTTAAAAGCCTCTTTTTTCACCTCAGGTGCTGGCTTGGCCTTAACAATTTTTCCAGGGTAACATGTCTTTCTATGGTTGTACAGACCACTGGCATTAGAGTAGCTCTTGTCACAGTTCTGGCATGCGAACGGTTTCTTTTCACTGTTATGATGCTGCTGATGGGAATGCAGGGCAGAGAGTCGAGAAAAGCGCATTCCACATTCATCACATTTAAAGCTGTTCTTTTTAAGCTCCGCAAGCTGGTACGAGATTGATTTGTAAGGGGTTCTCTCTTCGTGTTTCCCCAAGTGGGCATTATGTGCAGGCATTGAGTAACTTTTATGGCCACAGATATCACAGACAAAGTGGCGTTTCACTACAGAACTGGTGGCAGAAATCTTCCTCTTAACGCATGCTTTTTTACCCATCCCTCCTCTGTGCCACAGTCTATGACAACGTAGGCCACCGGCACTTTCAAACTGTCTGCCACACTCTGGACACTCAAAATTCACAATCTGTTGAGGTTCACTTCTGTACAAGCCTTTCCCCTTTATATTTTGGTCACTAACAGGAGCAAAGTTCACCTTCACAATTTTCACATTAGCCTCAGGTTTGTATTGCTGTGGTGACGTGGGTGGGTTATAATGCTGTGTTGATGTAGGTGCATCATTCTGTGTTGTAAGAGGAGGCAACTCCTCTCTTTCATCAGCATCAGATTCACACACCAATTCCAGGTCAGGATTCTGGTCCTGTTCTAGCTCGTCCTCACTTCCAAACAATGAGCCGTCTGATGCAGTTACACTAACAACCTCTACATTCAAGTCTGCCGTCTCATTTCCTTCTTCCATGTAATCTGTCTCACTGCTGTTGAGTTCAGCGGTAACATCTGCACTAACATCTTGTGAATAAGCCATTGCCCCAATAGCAAAGTTTGCAGCTTGCTCTTTGTTGGACAAGTACAGCTTTTGAGGTGATGGAGGGGTCGCGTTGGATGTTTGAGCTGGAGTTTCTAAAATGTCGCTGTAGACATCTGTATGGCAAAGCTGATGAGACTGGAGAGCTGAGGCTCTGGAGAACCGCCGTCCACAATCCTGACATTCAAACGCCTTTTTCTGCAGCTGACACACTTGATGAAGGAAAGACTTTGCAGGTGCCTCCTCACTGTGAGCCAATCTTTGATGCTTGTGGAAAAAGGTGAGTGAGGTAAAAGACTTGCCACACTCCTCACACTTGAGGGAGACACCACTACTGCGAATCATGTCGCGCCTTCTGTGCCAACGTTCATGGCATGCCAGTGCCACTGGGCTCACAAACTGCTTCTCACACTGTGAGCACTTGAACGGCAGCTTACTTTCCTGCTTGATTACTTTGACAACAGTGGGGTTACATACAGAGCTAAAGCGTTGATGTGTGCTTAAGCCACACAATGTGCGAAAAGATCGGCCACATTGACAAGCATATGGTGTGGGTGTTTTTTGCCTTTCATCTGTCGCCTTTTGGCTTTCATCTACTGTCTCAGTGGCTTGGTCGGAACCTTCATTTTCATTTGCAGGTTCGTGTGCCACTGGTGCCTTTCCTGCAGCACCAGGTCGAGGTTTGATCAGTTTCACCTCATGGCAGCGGCGATGGGCATCGAGAGCTGAAGCACGAGAGTATGAACGGCCACAAGTAGGGCACTGGAACGACTTCTTTTTAAGGTCTGCTAACTGATGAAACACAGACTTTGAGGCCTGTTTGTGGGACCGTTGATGGTTGAGATACTGGCCAATGGTATAATATGTCTTACCACAGTCTTGACACTCATAAAAACGCTGCTTTGCACTAGGTTGCCCATAACTGTTCTCGTGACCGTGCCTCAGTGACTGATTACGATGCTTCAGTTGATGACTGAAAAAGCCACGTGAACTTGAAAATTTGCGCCCGCAAAGAGCACAGCACAGAGTCCGCCGCCCGCCATCCTGAGAGACAAGAAGGTCGTCGAACTGAGAGTCACTGTCCAGGCACACAATAGGACCGTCGTGGGTGTGCGCGCGACGGTGCTCCAGGTAGATCTCTTTGTCCCCGAAGGTCTCGCCACAATCCACACAGCGGAGTTGCCACTCCCCTAGAAATAGAAAGGGGAAAATAGGAGGTCAGGGCGACTCCTGTTGCTAGAGAAAAGAGAAAAGGATAAAAAAAAAGTATAGCAGCATAAGGCTAAAAAATGGATTACCTTGTTTCATCAATATATTTCCCTCCTTTCGTTTTAAATAATAATAAAGAAAACGCCACTGTCTTAAAAACACAGATGTTTATTAAATTATTTGCACACAAATTGGTTTGCACATGACAGAGAAGTTATTGTATCAAAACAAAAACATTCTGAGCTGAAAACAACACCTTCACATGTGATTTGTTAACATTCATTGCATTACTGAGGCAACAAAAAGTGTGCTACACAGAAAGTACTGATAATGGAACCAATGTCCTTGAAATAAAACAACAATAGCCCTCACATGTTAGCAATCACTTTTCAGTATGCATTAGCTTTCCAGTGCATTTATCTATTGTGGCAAGATAAAAAATATGTATGGACAGAAATTATCCGACTTAAAAATACACAGGACTGGGTTTGGTCAGCTTTCCAAATTTGGGAGGGCCAAAAATACAGCAAGGGCTATATTAAATGATGAATGACATAACTACAAATTCACATGGGTAATTCATAAAGTTCATGCTTAAAACAAAACATATATAGAAATGTAAACCTTAAAATCACAATTTAATAAGAAGAGAAATAAATTAAATTGAAAATGTAGCCTGATATTGTATCCTTTTGCAGGGAATTATTAAATGAACAACAGGTGCATGCATCTCTGCAAAACCTTATCATCTGCTAATGTATCATTTCGTTTCTTTACACTGATGCCACCTATTATTATTATTATTTTGTTTTTTTGAATACACGCAACTTGAAGTCACTACAGTATTATTATTACAAGTCTGTCTACTCCCTAGTCCGTGGTGCACACTGCAAATGGAGGCTGATAGGCTACTGGAAGCACTGTTTTGTTATGCTACTGGCTTCACAACCAACCGACTGTAGACTGTTGTTACAGATAAGCTAACTCTTGCAAGTCCCAAGCACGGTTGCGATTAAAACCAGAAGCAAATGACAACTCAAAACCAGTCAAGTCGAGAGTTGAAAAGGCCTGTTAGGTCTTCAGAAATGTTGCATTTAGAGCAAAACTTTGTAAGTTAGTGATGTTTCTCAGCTATCTAAGTAGCAAGCTAGCAGACTAGCTAAACAGATGTTAGCCGTGGACGCTTGCTAACCGAGCTCAATGAATGTTTCTTTCCTACAAGACTATTTTTTACCACATTTTAGCCATTATTGGTAGTTATGCATCCCAATAAAAGCTTAATGCTACCAAATGACTTATTGAGAAGAATGCATGGTTAACGTTAATTATCTACTAGTCACAGTTAAAGTCGAGAAGACAGTTTGTTGATAGCACACGTTAACAGTTTGGTATGGTTCATTTACTAAAAAAAAAGCGGTTCGTTATTATAGGAGACAACCATTTCCAACCACGCCTGCTAATAACAATAACCTTATTTCCCTTGCACGTGCTTTACTAATGTTTCACAATATCATCTTGGTTCAATGCAACTGTTAGACATATAGCCAACGTTACATATGGGGCCGACAAACATCAGTTGTCACTAGCCAGCCAGCTTTAACGTTACACGAAAGCTAATTAGCTAAAAGTCGGGACATGCATTTGCGAACATGTTTACTCACCATCAACATTTTCTTCTTGGGTGGACTCATTCCCATTATCAGCAGCGGTCTCCTCCGACTCTACACCGACATCACTTAAGTTTATCTGCATATATTCTTCATCCTCAATCCGCTCTTCTTTTATTATAATGGATGGCATGGCGTTCATCCCATCCATCTCGGCGTGGTTCTTAGATGTAGCTGGGCCACTAAGCTTTGAGTCTACGAATGCACCTAGATCATCTGCTTTAATTTGGTTGGGGTCGCTAGGTACTCCAGCATTACAGATACCCTCTTCGTTTTCTTTTGAAAGTACAACAACATTTCCTTGCAATGTGCCACCCTTTTCGGAATAAACAGCAGCCATGATGACTCTATTCCACTCCAGGGGCCCCTCGCGCTTCCCTGCAACACAACCACAGGGGTGGGTGCAGAACAGAGAGCAGAGGACGGCTATGCTATGCTAGGCTATGCTATGCTATGCTATGAACACACAACAGTGCGGAAACACTTCGGCGGCCCCAGGAAATTACGTCCAACAACTTCCCTAACTTAGTCTCAAAATGGCTTGAAATGGCGCGACTACAATTTTATTATGTGTTTATTATTGTGAAATGGCACAATGATAGGAACACAAAGAATCTGGTCCCACTTCAAAGAGAAACAGCATTTCTCTTTCCCATATAAAAACAGATATAGCCACGGTTGTCTTGCTATGAAGAACACTTGTGCCACCGTTAAACGTCGCATAATGTGTTAATAGCTCTCAATATATCAAATAACAAATAGTTATTTTTTAACCAAAACAGGTTATCGCAGATATTGGGACCATGTTGCACAAATAAAGCCGAGGCTACTTCATAACATTGTGAAATTGCATTCCTTATTTAGAAACCCCTTACCAAGTCTGAGCACATTTTCATAAAGTAGACACAGTATGGAAGGAAGCAGCAAAGGAAGAACAGTGATATCATTAATTAATGTGTTCTTCAGCTAGGCCTACAAATCATAGTAGCCTACCACAGTATTTGGGGATGTATGAAAAAACATAAAAAAAAAAAAAAAAAGGGTGGTATGGAGTTCCCTTAAATCACCATGACACTAGCAGTGTTATAGTTTTTGCTTATGACCTACATTAATGTAAAGCCGCAAAATCCAGATTTAACAATAATGATGTCATCCTGAAATCATAATTAGGCTAAATATCTAAACAATATTCAAATAATTATCTGTCTGGATGCTAGTAAATCAAATACAAGATGATATTTGAACTGTAATGCAAATTTAAATAAAAAAAAACCTAGTAGTACTCTCTTTAAACATTTATTTGGCAGATAAATGAGACCCTGAACAATTCAAACTAAATCATAAAATGTAGCACCTGGCACACACAGAAAAGGTATAAAATCTGTATTTCTTTAATGTAATTGTGCATCACCTTGACATATGTCCTTACATTTTCATGTATGCTAAATCAATGACATAAAACATTTCAGAGCACATCATCAGTAATAACCAATGTTTCCAACATGACATATCAAGTTACATGATTACACAATCCTTTCAGCTCAATTTAATACAATTAACAATAAGAACATGAATCAGTGTTCAAGCAGGAGGTACATTAGCTTAAAAATAACTCGTTTGCCTTGTTTTCCTGTAGTACTCATCAGATTTCTCCTTTTGCATGCTGCATATAATGCACCTGTAGCTCGAGTTCTTGAGCGAATGCACACCCACAGATCACACACTGGCGGCGGTCTGTGGGGAAAGGCAAACGGCCTGTCAGGTTAGGCAGCTCAGTCCGAGGAGTTATCTGAGCAAAGGGCCGGGGAGGCCTATCGCCTATTATTCCCTGTGGGTTGAAAAACAGGTTCTGAGGTGGCGGCCTCGATATCTGGTTGACTGCAACGGAGTGAAGGGGGTGTGGAGCTGGCAGGCCAAGTGGAGGTAGTGGTCGTAGAGCAGGGGAGAGAAACGGTGGGGCCTGGTTGATGATAATCTGCGGTCCCGTCATCAATGGCAACTGGGTCTGGCCTCGCACTGTCCCCTGCTGTATTGGTCCTGTTAACAATGTCTGGGACCCCCCTGGGGCCGTCTGAAACCCCCACACTGCAGGGGCGTCCCCGTGTGGGAAACGAGGTGCTCCATACTGAATGGTTATAGGGCTCATTTGTGAAGATGTGGTGGGATTCACCCAGGTTGAAGCTAACGGAGGTTGCTTTTGCTGCTGCAGTTGTATTTGTTGTTGCTGTAACTGTAGTTGCTGTTGTTGTTGTTGTTGTTGCTGTTGCTGCTGCATCTGTAACTGTTGTTGTTGTTGCTGCTGCTGTTGCTGCAGCTGTAGTTGTTGTTGCAACTGTAATTGTTGTTGCTGTTGCTGCAGTTGTAATTGCTGTTGTTGTTTCTGCAGCTGCTGCTGCAGTTGCAATTGTTGCTGCTGCTGCTGCTGCAATTGTAGCTTTTGTTGTTGCAAGTGCATTAGTTGATGTGGTTGCAATTGTTGTTGCTGCAGTTGTTCTACTGCACTACTGTCATGAGAACTTAGGGTCTTAGGAATGATTGAGGTAGCTTGGAATGTCCAGAGGGTACTCTCTGTCCCTGGTGGTAAGCGAGAAGCGTCTATTTGTGTCTGATTTGTCGCCATGGACTGGTTTGCTGAACCTGGAGATTGTTGTCGTAGTTTATCTGTACCATTGCCAGGTTGGTCTGATATAGTTTGGGCTATACCAATGGGTATTTTATAACTCCATAATTTAGTGTCATCTTTCGATGATAGAGAGGACACCCCAGGCTGGGTAGTTGGTGTAGATGTTGAAACTTCAGGCCCGTGTGATAACTGTGGCTCTTGCTCATTTGGCTTAGTGGGGGCGATACTGGACCCCGTGTCAAGAGGAACAGTGCCTGTTGAGGTCTGTGGCTGCACAGAGGTAGCAGTGCTAGCCCATAAGATGGAAAGAGGACTCCTCTCATGCTCTGTTGGGCCCTTTGTTGGGCTTTGGATGTGTGAAACAACTGGGGATGTTTTGGTGCCCCAAGAAAGAGTTCCATCTTCTAGGTGTGGGTGGGGTTTGGAAAACAGAATTCCTGCTTGTGAAGTCACACACGTGTCAGCACGGCTCTGTGGCAAGGAGTGTGAGAGTGCTTCTGCCTGAGCTTGTTGTTGCTGTTGCAGTAACTTTTGCTGTGCTTGCTGTTGCACTATTTGGTTCGCATGTGGGGCCATCACAGAAATCCAAGTCACATTCTGCACCTGGGCTGGCTGGGTTTGTCGCTCTATTTGCCATTGCTGATGCTGCTGCTGTTGCTGTGGGGCATGGACCGTGTTCACTGTCGGCTCTGGCTGTCTTTGTGGTTCTCGTGATTGCTGTGTGACTGCGATGCCAGGCTGCCACAGCTCCTGCTGTGGCTGCTGCATTGGCAGCTCCTGCTGGTCAGATTGACGTGCAAAGCTCTGTGACTGCTGCGGTGGCATCCTTCCCTGCCAGTCTTGGCCTTGTGACACAGGGGCAGCATACGTGCTTGGCTGGGTGAGCATCATTGTTCCAGGGGCTCTGTCCCATCTTTGCCAGTCTGATCTAAAACTGTCCCCTCTCCTGCCCCTCTTACCCTCTTGATGCTTGCGCGTGTGAATCTTCTGGTGCACCAACAAGCTGCTCAGCCACTGAAACGACTTGTTGCACTCCTGGCAGCGATGTGGCCTCTCACCTGTGTGAGTGTTCATGTGATCTCGAAGCAGGTAGGCCAGCCCAAAACTTTTGTTGCAGAGGTGGCACTTATGGGGTTTGTCTCCTGTGTGGGACAGCATGTGCCGCTGCAGCTGGTCCTCATCACTGTAGCCTTTGCGGCACTGCGTGCAGCGGAATGGCTTCTGTTGGTGGAGTCTTTGATGGGTCCTCATGTTCTGGAGGAATGCAAAGTCTTTTCCACAGTCAGGGCATTTGTATGGCTTCTTCCCTGTGTGGATGATGAGGTGCTGTTGTAAATAGCTGCCGAACCTAAAAGACTTGCCACACTCATTGCAACGGTATGGTTTGTCCTTACTGTGTATGCGCATGTGCAACTCCAGAACAGAACGGTGGCGAAAACCTCGGCCACAGTCTCGGCATTTTAGCGGTTTCTTGTCTATCTGGTCACCGTAGATACCACTCCCTGGCATGCTCTCTCTCCTCCCCATGCCGAGGCCCCCGCCCCGCACATCCCTCCTCATGAATGAAGCCTCATGAGTAATGACATGGGACTGCAGGCTTGCTTCGTCTGAAAACGACAGTGGGCAATGAGAACAGGCGTACGTCGGCTCCGATTGCTTTACCCCGTTACTCATGCCCTCATACTCTGCCTCATGGACCAGCATGTGCACCCTCAGGTCCGCGGGTCTGTAATAGACCTGTGAGCACAGAGGGCAGTTGTACAGCCGTGGTTGCTCCACTGCATAGTTAGCATTCTCTTTGTCCACCACAGACGCCTCGTGCGACAGCTCGTGGGTGGCGATGTGCTCCTGCAACTTGGCCTCGTCGGAGAAGGTGTCCAGACAGTGAGGGCAGCTGTGTGGATGCTTCTGGTGCTGGCGGAGGTGAGCACGCAGGTTCTGGGAAAAGGCAAACACTTTCCCGCAGTCGCGGCAGCGGAAGGGCTTCTTGCCCGTGTGCAGGTACTGGTGTTGGTGCAAGAGGCTGGCGTACTTGAAAAACTTGCCACAGATGTTGCAGTGGTACGGGCGCTCGTCCGTGTGCTTCCGCCTGTGGTCCTCCATGACAGAGCGATGTCTGAAGACCATCCCACACTCAGGACATGCAAAGGGCTTGAGAGCAGCGTGAGACCGCTGATGAATCCTCAGCATCATGGCGGAATGAAAGCCCTTGTTGCACTCCAGACAGCGGAAAGGGCTTTCCAGGGAGTGTGTCTGCATGTGGGCAGTGATGGAAACTCTGTACTGAAACTCCTTGCGGCATAACGGACATCGGTACGGCTTCTCTGGGGCCAGTTTACAATTGTGCGTGCGGAGCTTGGCCAGCGTATCAAATGTCTTACCACAATATTCACACTGTGGGTCATTTTGTGTGTCCTTCGCCTTGATAAGGGCTTTTCTGTCTGAAAACGATACAGATGCTTGTACTGAGGGTGCTACGGACTCAGCTTTCTCCTTCTCCTTGTGTTCATTTCGATGCTTGATGAGGCTGCTCCGGTGCTGGAATGTGAGGCCGCACTCTTTGCAGGTGAGGGAGGCTTGTTCGTCCTGGTGCATGTGGAAGTGACGGTGGAGGTTGTATGTCTCGCGACGGGTGAAACACTTCCCACACTCACGGCATTCCAGACGAGATTTTCTCTGCTTCACAACAACAACCTCCTCCTCTACTTTGCCTTCCTCGGCTGCTTCTACCTCTCCTTCTTTTTGTTTCTCATCTTCTCCTCCTCCTTTCTCCTCCTCTCGTGTCTTTCCTTTCTCATCTTCACCTCCTCCTTTCTCATCTTCACCTTTCTCATCTTCACCTCCTCTTTTCTCATCTTCACCGCCTCCTCCTCCTCCTCCTCCTCCTCCTACTCCTTTCTTCTCTAATGCCACTGGTTCCTCAGCATGCAATTCTTTGCTGACTTCCTCTGATGCAGCCTGATCATCCTGCAGCTTAGGTGGTTCTACTTTCCGTTTCAATGTTGTTTCAGCTCCGGATGAAAGTTCTACAGTCTCCTTCTTAGGCTCAGGTGTAACATCATCTGCTCCATCAGCTTCAAGGGCTAATGGTAAACAACATCAGTATATTTCATTAACAGATCGAAAGCACATTTGACTATTAAGTCTCACTTGTTAAGTAACTTCTTGTAATGATGCTGTTTCTAGTAATACTTAATTGGCTATACAATAACTTTCATAATGAGAAAAATAGCATACATTATCAATATCAACATTATAAAAAATGTCAACAAACAACAGACGGAAGATTAAACAACTATGTGTACACAAATCAAAAACCATAAACAAGAGAATGAAGTAGATATATTATTGTCAATACGTGCTGCACACACAGGCTGCACATGCATAGCAACCACACAACATATTAGCAAGCTAGCTGAGACTGAATTACAGTAACAGTAACGATACAATGTTGCTTTACCATTTTCCCCACAGTCGCTTAGTATGGGTTGCCCTGAATCTTCCTCCGTGTCAGACCATTCCATTTGGAGCTGAAGGCTTGAGGAAACAACGGAGGGTTTGTTCGTCTCTGTTGTAGAAACGGTGGACTCCAAATCAACGAGACTTGTGCTGGATTCTGCATGACTTACTAACCCTGAATCAACATCTGTTTGCACATTTTCTTTCGCTTCGGCATTGTTATCGAAATCCTTTGCACTAACATCATGTTCTCTTAAAGAAACGCCAGATTCGGCATCATTCTTTACATCTCTAGAGTTAATTAACGGGTCATTCGGCACTCTGTCGGGGTTTTGTGTGTGCTCGGCAGCCATGTTCCCTCTGCCTGCCTCTTTATCAGAAAGAATGGCTGGAACGAAATTATGACGTCAGAGTCGTCACGGAGGTTGAACCAGAGTTGAATCTAGAAATTATTATGCTTTCTTCCTTTATAAAAAACGTTAATAAAAACTTACTAAAAAGGTGAATGAATACATACATTCAACAAAACAATAGCCTGATTACAAGCCTACATCTTATAATCACTATTTAAATAGGCCTATATTGTTAAGCCTAGCCTATACCTAAGACATATTAGCCTATGTATGCAGCCTTCAAAGCAAAGTTGTTCTCTTGCAATCAAATTCATTACAATCTCTAATAAAATGTCTAAAGGACTTAAAGGTTTGATAATACAACCCCAAAACAGAAAAAGTTGGGACGGTGTGTAAAAAGTGAATAAAAACAGAATGTAATAATCTGCAAATCTCTTACACTTATATTTAGTTGCAAAAAGGACAGACAACCAACCAGTTCAGATTTGTGAAATTAGGTGCATAATGGAATGAAAAACATGACTAAGAATACCCCATACTGTTGAGCAACTCAATTCTCAAAACTCTATCAACTGGTTTCCTCAGTTCCTAAGCATTTACAGAATTTTGTTAGATCAAGAGGTGAAGCAGCACAGTGGTAAACATGCTTCCAGCTTTTTTTAAAAACATGTTGCTGGCATTAAATTCAAAATTAACATATTTTCCATAAAAATAGTCAAATTTGATATGTTATCTATTTCCTTTTTGCTGCTAAATATGGGTTTACGAGACTTGTATATTATCACATTCTGTTTTTATTTGCATTTTACACAATGTCCCAACTTTTTCTGTTTTGGGGATGAAATGTATAATATATTCTCCTAGATGATCAATATGTTAAATGTTGCAAAATGTTGTATTCAGTAGGGTTGATAAACAGAACAACCTCAAAACAAGCTCACTCTAACTCAACCAAACTTGAGGGAGTCAGGAGTTTTTGTATCACCAAAAGTCAAGAACAGGTATAAAAAAATCAAATGATGTGTATTTGACACATTTTGTATGCACATGCAATGTTAACAGAATGTTCACTTAGTCACACAATTTTAGCTGCTGGTCATTTCCATTAGCATTGCCTTTATTTTACATTCTGGTTAGTAGGACAACAGGATACAATATAATATACAGATATTGCCAGAATATATACCCCTCATATACAAATTGTGCAAAATGGTAAAAGTTTTCCTCCTCGCAAAGGCTTTGCACTAGTTTGCTAACAAACCAGAATCTGCATGCAGAATCACAATGCATATCAGTATCTGACATACTGTATACTGTATTTTTGTTTTTTTTAAAACCACAATAATGTGGAATCAATAATAGGATAAAAGTGCTTTCTGGAATACGTTTCTGACATGCTTGTTAAGGAACACATTTTTTTCTTTGAACATGAGAAAAATATTTCATGTGTCCTAATAAAATGCAACAAATGTAAGCCCTGTTCATCTTGTTAAAATTACTCTGCTGTAACACTCATTTAGAGGAATGGTTACAACCCTTATATATGTCAAATTATAGGAGAGATTCACAGAACCTCTGGCTTTTCCTACATAAGTGGAATGACCAATTGGAAATCTCTGAATCTCAATATAATTCCTGTTTCCCGTCATTACAATTCCCACTTTCAAGAGTCTTGACTATGTGTGAATAGCATTCAAAAGTGCTTAAGGTAATTCTAATAATGATTGTCGACCCATCAGGTTTCAACAATAACTTTTACTCAACTCCGACAAGTCACTTAATTAATGCAATTGCAAAAATTGAGTTTTTGTAATAATTACTTCAAACCAAAATGTATAAATCATTGATACATTGTATAGCATAGGTGATCTTATAGTCACTTATAAGACAGCAAGGAGACAGATGGCATTTCTCTGAGTGAAGGTGACGTCTCAATGAATACCTGAAAGTAAAATAAATAATCGAACATTCATCAAAGCATGGATATCAAGCATTAGCGTCTTCTTCTACGGCGCTGATCACCTGTCCTCCCCCGTCGGGACCGCTGGGTCGTGCCATTCACACTTGCCAATCGATCAGGATGGGCTGTACCATCCAAAATGTCAGGGGGTGTTGGCTCAGAAGGAAGTGACGGGGTTAGCTGATCATTCGAGTTTGTAGGATGTTGACGTTCCTGTTCCTGTTGCTGCTGTAGAACCTGATTTGGTTGTAAGGGCGGATTATGGTGTGGCTGCTGCTGCTGTGGCACCTGTTGCTGCTGAGACTGCTGATGTGGATGAGGCTGAGGATGATGCTGTGCCTGCTGCTGCTGCTGCTGTTGGCTCTCGAGCAGCCCCAGTAACCTCTGCAATAGGACATTGTTTTGCTGTAAGCTGACCGAGAGAGCCTCCTGGGAGGCCACCAGGGTCCGCATGTCACATCGGAAACCCTCCCCAAACTCCCGCAGACTCTGCTCCACGCGGTCCCCGAGCCGCACTGCAGCTTCACCTAGACCCCGCAGCTCATCCTCCAGCCAAGAGACGCGTGGAGGGGGGGCCTCAAGGAGACCCTGGTGGGCCCCTAGTGAGGGTTGAGGGCTCGGCTGCGGAGTCCCGTTGAGGAACGGAGCACTGTAGAGGGGGGAAGGAGGTAGCCAACGTTCTGATGTTGGCGGAGGCACTATTCCCAAACCCAGTCCCAAACCCAACTTGTCTTCCATGCTACTCTCAGCACCGTCTCCACACTCTCCCTCCCCTTCGTCATGCTCACCTGCTTCATCCTCTTTCTCGCAACCATCCCTCTCAGATCCTTCACCACCACCTGCTGAGCAGAGAACAAGTTTGCATCTTCATGTGAACTTCACAGAGTGTATAAGTATAAGTAAGTATAAGTATATATACTCTTTTGATCCCGTGAGGGAAATTTGGTCTCTGCATTTATCCCAATCCGTGAATTAGTGAAACACACTCAGCACACAGTGAACACACAATGAGTTGAAGCACACACTTATCCCGACGCAGTGAGCTGCCTGCTACAGCGGCACTCGGGGAGCAGTGAGGGGTTAGGTGCCTTGCTCCCCGAGGCACATCAGCCGTTCCTACTGGTCGGGGTTCGAACCTGCAACCCTCCGGTTACAAGTCCGAAGCCCTAACCAGTAGGCCACGACTGCGGCTGAGTGGACGGAGTATTACATACTGACAAAACAACAAGATTGACATGTCTTAAAAAGAGAGAACTAATGAATAGTTACCTGCGTCTGTGTCAGAGAAACTCATGTTACTGCCCTTTCCTCGGGAGCTCTGTTTCGGATGGCCCTGTTGAAGCCTGGGGCTTGCCTGAGCAGACCTCCCCAGAACCGACGCTCCCCTGCTGGATGGCACGTAGCAGCTGCGATACCTGGCGTCTGCCAGCCTCCCACCATTTCGTCTCTTGAGGTCATCCCATCGCTTCTTCACCTCGCGTAAGGTCCGCGGGACTCTGGAGACGGCGTTGACCCTTTCGAGTATTCCAGCCCAGATGCGCTCCCGCTCACGGCGCCGGAGCCTCCCTGCAGGGCCAAAGAGTTCGCCTTCACAGCGAGTCACCTCGGACACCAGGACTTCTAGCTCAGCTCCGCTAAAACGACTCTTCCGCTTGCCTCCACTTCCTGCTGCCAGTGTAGAAGACACTCCTCTATCTACAGAGAGGAAAAAAACAAAAGTAAATCAAACTCCCAGCAAAGTCAATGCTCTCTAGCCATAAACATTAAAGTACCTGGCTGACAATAATGAAGGAACTGGCTTACTCTGTTCAGTGTAAAAAAGGTCGTCGGATGACAGGCCTGGCGCCACAACATTAGGGTGCACCACCACAACATTGAAAGGAAGCCCATCCGGCAGGCTGCCATTATGATCACAGCTGCCCTCCGAGTCATCATCCTCCCGTGGGAAGCCATCCTCCGAGATGCCTCCTCCGCAGGGTCCCTCTGGTGACTCCTCTTTGATGTGCTTGGGAGGCGAGTGCTCGTATAGCAGCCCCCCCTCCTCATAGTATTCAGTCATTAATCAGGCCTGGTTCGCAGACACACTAACCAAGTTGGCAGAGGCAGCGCCATTCACTCAGCTAGACAGAAGTTGTCTTGCCACTCAATAAACAGAACAATCAGGTTTCATAAATATATTTCCTGAATGGCCTGAATATTGTTTTGTTGAAGTTGAATGTACACTGGTGGTAAAACTATGACTATTACGTAGGCTAATGAAAAAGGGCAGCTGGGAAAAAAATAAAGTAGTCCAGCTCTTGGCAAAAATGTCACAGGCGTCAACTAGCTTACCTAACACAGTAGGTCCATTGCCTATACAAAGATACACGACTGGTAAGAGGGACGTATTACTTGATAAATAAACAAATATATACATTTACCGAAAACGTTAGGCAGAAACCAACACAAAGCCATTGCACAGACTTGCAAAGCCCGGCCTAGTTTGTTAAATTAACGTGAAGGGGGGCTTCCATACATAAAAGGCTAATAGGTAGAACTAGACAGAAAAGCCATATCAGAAATTACTATTTCAACGACAAAGATTACACTTCATAGAAAAAATAAGATCACAATCTGACTGGCTAACTTGTAGGTAAATGCGCACTGCGCATTTATTCTGCACCACATCCGCAATGGATGCGCATTCTGCATAAATTAGGCTATGTTAGCCAGCACGATTTCATTACATTTGCCAAACCCCGGTTGCGGTGAAATGTCATTGCTTTGTTTACACACTGAGTAAACGAGACTACAGAAGATGAAATGTTCTTCTACTCACCTTACGACATATATACGCATTAACAAGGAACAACATTATCACATCGTCAAAACTGTGCAGTAAAACCTAGCCTGTTTGAAAGTCTTTCTTGAACACAGACTGTTTAACGTCGCGAGATTTAGACGTCATTATAAAAGGTACAGGGAACGAAGTTCAAAAATCGTGAATCGTGTGAAATCACTTCTTAGCCTACGTCTATTTCGAAAAGCATAAAGTAAGCTACGCCTTGGTTACAAAGATGTTATAATATGAAAGGTTAGAAAATATGCACTTGATATTTGGGTATATCCCTAAACTGATTAGGCTAAAGCTGGATAAAGCTGCAATGCAATCAATTTGCAATATGAAAGTGGTCAATTTTTAGTCGATTAATTGACTGCTATATCAGATCAGTAAAAAATGCTCAATAGACCAGAAAGGATTTGGTTATTTTTACTCATTTGTTCAACCTCTGAAACAAAGTAGCAAATCAAATAGCCTAAAACTATGTGAATCATAGTAGCAAAGGTAGCCTACAATGTGCACGTGAAACATGTAGCCCAGCATTATTAGTTTGGATAAGGCCTGCATTCCTGCAGTTATTAGCTTATAGGGTAACTTTTGTGCCCAAGTGATTCAGTGAATCAATCAACAGCTGTTATCTAATGACTAACTTAGTCAAATTTCCTGCCTACTAAATCCTATCTTGCTTACTCACTATTTCACAGTGTATGGTGTCTAGTGCTGGTGGATGCAATGCTGCTAGCTTAAATCAGATGGCACCTGTTGTCAGTGGACGATGCGTAAACAACTTGAAGGACTTGAAGCTGTGAACTCTGAACTTCCAGAGTCTACAACTACGTATATCCCAGTGACGTGGCTATTCATCATATGGCTTGGACCGCAGGCATTTCAGTCCAAGGGAAATAATTAAATAATTGTTTAACTCGTCCAAATAACAGTTGAGGCCATTAGCAGTCTCAACATCTGTGTTTGTGCACTCACAGATTTGACCACTGAGAAACTCAAAATTGAGTCTGTGAATGCACAGCCATAAACACTTAATGCAGAATTGTAGTGGCCTGTGAAATGTAAAGGGTAACCCTTTTTCACCATATGGCATCAAAAAACAAATGGATGAAAAGTGCAACAATGTGGTTTTGTCGCAACCCACAATTTGTTGTTCTTTTGCTTCTCTTAGATATGGAATTTTTGATTAAGTATAGACTATGTCAGGATGTATTCAATTTTGTTATTTGTTTAATATTGTCTTTTGCTTCTTTTTGTATGTGCTGTCATTTGTTGTTGCTTTTACATATATTTGGATTTTGCTATTTTGGCACATTGCCTTTTTTGCAGGACTCAAAGCCAATAAAAGTTATATTTATACTTATTTTCTCTTGTTTGTTACTGAGTTTATCTTCTGGACTGTGCTCTGGCTACATTTCCACAGAGGGACATATATCTGATGTGGTATCGTATGTACACAAGGTACAATTTTAACCTACAGAAGCACATTCATACACCTGCCATTTCACATACTAGTTAATACTTGACAGAGACATAGGAAGAGCAGGCCTATATAAACCGGTCACTCCTTGTCCACTACACTGGTCATTTCACAGACACTGCAGGCATGAAGGCTCTGATTCTCTTGGCTCTCTTTGCCGTTGCTTGTGAGTATATGGAAACTTTCAGACCATTAAATTGTCTTCTCTCTCTCTCAGTGGACTGACTTGCATGTTTGAGTCTAGTCCTAAATGGTGTCTCTTTGTTCAACAATGCATACCCTCATAATTTTGGTGCAGATGCCGCCCCTCTGGAGGAGGACGACAAGATCGTGGGAGGGTATGAGTGCAAGAAGAACGCTCTGCCCTACCAGGTCTCTCTGAACTCTGGATACCACTTCTGCGGAGGCTCCCTGATCAGCAGCACATGGGTTGTGTCTGCTGCCCATTGCTACAAGTCGTGAGTATCTGTTTTGAATTTTTATTTTCAATATCAGCTATTTCACTATATTTGGTCTGGGCAATTATGATTTATTTGCAGATTCTTGTAAGGTCGCAATTTGCTTTCAAAGCAAACATTCAAACTCTATTTTTCTCTCTTGCTTTTAGCCGCGTTCAGGTGCGTCTTGGTGAGCACAACATTGCTAGCAATGAGGGAACTGAGCAGTTCATCAACTCCGCCAAGGTCATCCGCCACCCCAGCTACAACAGCCGCAACCTGGACAATGACATCATGCTGATCAAGCTGAGCACGCCCGCCACCCTCAACAGCTACGTGAAGACCGTGGCCCTGCCCTCCAGCTGTGCCGGCTCTGGAACCCGCTGCCTGGTCTCTGGATGGGGCAACACCAGCGGAAGTGGCAGTAAGTAGACTCTAGTAAAGACAATGCCAGAGCTATGCCTGCCAACTTGATAAGGAGCATCACTATTAATTCCTTGTTGTAAACCCACAGGCAACTACCCTGACCGCCTGAGGTGCCTGGATCTCCCCATCCTCAGCGACAGCTCTTGCAGAAGCGCCTACCCTGGTCAGATCACCTCCAACATGTTCTGCGCTGGATTCATGGAGGGAGGCAAGGACTCTTGCCAGGTAATGTGCAGTCATTTGTTACATTTTCATCGCAGGCACTCTGATCGGCAACATGCGGTATTCCGTATGTGATGTGCTTTGCCATTTTCTCATCACACTGTGTCACATCCTTGTCCAGGGTGACTCTGGTGGCCCCGTGGTGTGCAACGGAGTGCTGCAGGGTGTTGTGTCCTGGGGCTACGGCTGCGCCATGAGGAACAAGCCCGGTGTCTACGCCAAGGTGTGCAACTACAAATCCTGGATCAGCAGCACCATGTCCTCCAACTAAATTTCATGTTGAGGATACGACTAACATGCAGTAGAGCTCATACCAACAGCTCTTCAGTCAAATTTCAATAAAAAAACACCTATGTTGAAATGATATCACTATTTTGTTGTCCTTTTTTAGTAAAACATGTCGTCATTGTTTTTTACCATACATGGTAACATTTTACCATACATTTTACAGGTACAACACCTCACTGTATCAGTGGATTACACTTAATGCAAAAATAAATTGTCATTTACCCAAATTAATTAATTTCCTGGTCCTCTCCCTATCAAAGCTGAGACCTACTGAAACTGCTGAGAAGAGACATCCTACACTATTTTTTGTTGCAACAGGTAACAGGCCAGATACCGCTAACATTTTCATTTCAGATATACACAGGACATGTGTCAAATCCCATGTGCTATAGGTAGGGGATTTCTCCAACGTGGCTGATCAACAACAAGCCTATTAAGCATTGGCAACATGATGCAGGATACAACAACAATGCACAAATGGGTGGCGGCAGTCATAAAGATGCCATGTTGCACTGAGTACAACAAAACAAAATATAGCCTCAAGCGGCAACAATCGGGATCCAAGCAGCTGGAGACCATGGGGACACTTGTTGCTTATCGAAGAATTTGTGAATTCTGAAGAATTTGTACCTGTAAGCCACAGTGGCAAATGCAGGTCTCAGCCTTAGACCTTTGGTCACTGAGATTGCAGAATTGCAGTCCATCGCCTTCTTTGTTTTCAAAAAAGTATCTGGCACACATGATTAATGTTAAGTTGAAGTAATTGAATTTTAGAACATTGTGAAAATCAGTTAAATATACGAGTAAGAAAATATCTTATCCGATCACTTTTAATGAATGATTGTGTGGAAGTGTGTGTGTTTGAGTGATGGCTCAGGCGAGTTTCAAACCCACGTCTCCTGTGCGGATAACTTACTAACCTATGGACCAGCTCAGAGTTGATGACCGAGTGTGAGAGGATATGAAAGCTCCTTTATATCAGTGGTCCCCAGACTTTTTCTTCAGAGGGCAAACTCACCATGTCTGGCTCTAACAGAGGGCCAAAGACTCGGAGTATGTCAGTAACCGTAAATAGCTTAGTGCTGTGAACAACGGCAGTCTACCTTAGTTGATTAATCCATGACATTTAATCATAGGCTATTGCAATCTAATACCATTGTTAGCTGTGTTTATTTTAAATTGTCATCATGCCATATCAATATAAAATGTAGTTCAACATGGAAATAACTCAAATGAAATAATATAAAAAAAAATACATTAGCATTCCCAAAAGTATATTTTATTCGAAATGTGTGAATGGTTGCTATGGTCACTAAATACCCTTCGAAATACATTAGCCATCAAAAATGGACAAAAATGTGTAATAGTGATATAATCAGCAGCTACATTGTTTACAGGTAGGCCTACATTTGATTCCGACAAAAAATGTAATATTTAAAAATACCATTCCCATCTAGGTTACCCTACATCCAAAATGCTCATTTGCCCAACTCTTCCAGCAATTCAGGGCATTCCCTCTGAAGGATATTGAACAGTGCCCTCTGTGCCATAGCCCCACAACAATCCAACAGTCGTCTCATCTTCTCCTGCTTCGTGTCTGCCACCTTGATGTTTGCATAATCTTCTTCTCCGATGTGGCTTTGTGAGAGCATCTGGGGCCTGATTTATAAAAGGGTTGCGTAGAAACCATCCTTCATCTGATCTTAGATCATTTCTGAAATGATCGTACGTGTGATTCAGAGAAAACGAACGTACGCACAAAAAAACGTGCGTACGCCACCCTTCCAGATGTGCCCATTATAAATCACAAATGAACGTCAACTTGTGCGCAGCCGGATGGTTTTAGGTCTCCGCCTTGTAAACACCCCCTCATCAATATCATTAGCATATGTTTTAATGAAATCAATTGCCTAAAATCTGTAGCTTATGTAAAATTATATATTGAAAACATTGTATAGGCCTAGCCTATGCCATCTGATGTTAACTAGCCTATATGCGTCAGTTCGAATAGCTTACCTAATTATGTTTTTTCCAGCAAAGCTTTCAGAGATCGTATGCATCCATGTCAATTGTCCTCTGTTCGCTTTCATTCCTTTTGCTTGCAGTAATGTGAATAATCAACATTTCGTATGTTTGTAAGTAAGCTAGGCCTACTTTGTAGAAAAAAAAATGGGTAGGCCTAGCTTATGAAGGAAAGACCTCTATAGGCCTATATAATCCTGTACGTTATGGTACAGCAGACTGCGTTTCCAATATGACCCAGCGTAATATGCTGATTTAGCCTACAAAACAGAGGACTAAATTATAAGCATGATATGTCATGTAGGCTTAACGTTTCTTTTAGGATAGGCTATGTTTTTGCTGAAAAAGTAGCCTAGTTCGCCGGTCATTCATTCATTCTGCATCTTTGCGATCGTTTTCTTTCAATAATGTCCAATTGCTTAAACATTGTCCTTTATGCAACCGATAGCCTAAATATTTCAAAGTAGTCTGCACAAACCCACACTTGGTGTTCACTTTCAATATGACATGGACTAAATTGCACTTCTTTACTGGCAGCAGCAGGCAGCAGTTTATAATGTACTTGTGAATATGGGTGGTAAATAAATAGCCTAGCCTACTTTGCTGCTGAGGGTGATCTGTTAACCAATAAGCAATCGGAGCATTAATTGTTTGTGTAACGAAGATTCTAGTGCTACAGACTCGCGTAAGAGAGAGAAAACTATTCCCCCACCATGAAATGCTGGAAATTTGCACACATTTTAACGCTGAAATGTAAAAAAAAAAAAACTCTGCCGTAACGCCCCCCTATTATTATTTTTGTCAAAAAATAGTCATCATTGAAGGCCTAACCACTGAACGCACGGTCCGCCACTGCTTTTTATAAATGTACTTTTCTCTCCTAAACGAGGGCAATTGGACATTTTATGATCAATATTAGATTGGTGAGAACACCTAATCACCTGTAAGAATGTTTCAATCATTCTATCGTAGGTCTTGGTGTGTTTTTTTTTAGATATTATGAAATAAGTAAGCTATACGATTTTTCACTTTCTTAAGTGGGCTATAGTTCTCATTAGCAGTTTTATGCCAAACCATGAAACATTAAACATGCGTCCAAAAACGTCTTTAAAAATCTTCTGATATTGATCATGCATATGGCAAAGAAACACATGAGATCGTTGGTTTTGGAATTTTGAAAATGCATCGCACTTAGACCTCAGATTACCTGCAGTACCCCGGCATTACCACAAGGAAATGGTCGTACGTCAAGTTTGAACCTGACGTGGAGATAAGCACTTTTCCACGTCAAAGACGGTTTTTATAAATCTGAGCGTTGGCATGGATTTGAGCGTACGCACGGTCTAAGATCAAATCTGTGCGTAAGAACGCTTTATAAATGAGGCCCCTGATCTACTATTGGCATCACATTTCTCACCTTCTGAACAAGATTTGCCCGGTGCTTTCTGAGAAATTCAGCAGCTGGGTTGTCACTGCTCTGGTTGGGATTGCCTAAAAAACATTCTGTTTTCTTGACCTCTGTTTGCCAGACTCTATGTTGGTCTGCACAGCTGAAAAGCTTCAGGCTGAAATCAGAAGCCTCCCTTATGGACACCTCTGAGAAATTGGGAGCGATGGAGCTGTATCTGAGGTCCAGCTCTTCTGGGTTAATTTTGGAGTTGCAGTCGGTCTGCAAAGCATAGAAGTCATTAATTTGAAGAGGTCTCACAGGCCGGGGCTTGAGGAGACTGTGGCCGTTGAATCCTTCTTCCTGGTCCTTCAATAACTTTTTGAGCTGAGCATCCTCTGGCAGAAGGTACACCCGGAAAGTGAGGGGTACTGTGCTGCTCTGATAGACCTGAACATCTGCGTGAATCTTCACGTGTTTCTCTCTCTCTTCCACCTTTCCTTGGAAAATGAGAGACATCAAAGTGTAAAAGGGCCCAAGAAGAGAAAACGAAGGGTTCACCAGCCTGACATGAAAGCGACTCAGCTCACACTTCATTATTTGCACTCCAGTGTCCTGCTTATGCAGAACTTTCACAGCATCCGTCAGAGAAGACTGGCTATCTCCCAAGCAGAGGAAATGTCGCATGTGGATTTCCTCCAGCTCTCCTGAGATGAGCTTGATGTCCATCGAAGGGCCAGCTGGTCTGTACTGCATCTGGGGCAGCTCACCAGCCAAGACTTTCCAATCAGTGAAGTAGTACTGCAGGGTGACTGGACCACCACACAACCAGCGTAGACCAGATTCTGAGCACTCATAGCTCCCTGCAGAAGAGCTCAGCCTGTAGGTGGAGACACTCTTTTCTGTGGAGACTTCAGGCTCCACCAGGACCCAGCTTTTTACAATGACAAAATTAACAGTCACTGACACATGAGAAACTTTACTCTACTTTCAAATCACTACTTAAAGGAGAATTCCGGTGTGAAACATGATACCGAGTGTGAACGTATGTCTCATAGCTCACCTCGGCTTGTCCCCTGCACTCAGAAATCTGGCGTTAGTTAGCCAATGCTACCAATAGTGTTTCGCTGCGATGCCTCGGGCATCGGCCTAGCCATGCAAATAAATCACTGTTTTACACCATTTACGAGGCTCAAAGTAGCTCCATACTTCATTGGTAGACTTCCGAGGGCCTTGACATTTAAAACGAGAGATGGAGACAGTACCTTAAGGAATTTTAATTAAAATGTATGATAAGGGATCAGATTCCAAAAATAATTCCGTGGAAATGCATGGATTCCAGTTGCTGCTACTGGAAGAAACTGGAATCATGCATTTCCACTGAATTATTTTTGGAATCTGATCCCTTATCATACCTGTTCATTCTTATTCGTCACTCGACTTATCGTGACTAAATTCAAGATGGCTGCAAACGCTAAACTTCGTGAAGATACTGTCTGTATAAATCGTCTTGTAAGTAAACTACAAGTGCTTTTTAAAAGTTCTCAATGTCTCGTTTTATATGTCAGGGCCTTCGGTAGTCTACCAATGAAGTGTGGAGATACATTGGGCGGCGGTCATAATAAATGTTAAAAAAACAACTCGAATGAAATCATTCTTGGATCATAGAAGAGGTAAATGTCTTGCAATTTTATTAATTTCTATGATTTAGGTAGCACTACTCAAACTAAGCCCACAAGCTAGCAAACATAAGCTTGACATAAACATGACATAAGCTAAAAGGACATATCCAGGTAAACGTTTGCCAATGGGTTGCATAGCCTACTCAAATGTCAGTAAACCAAGTAGGCCTTAATTAACTTAGCCTAGGTAGGTTAGCAACACCAGGTTGAGAGATGCAAGTAAGCAGATCATTAACGTTAGCCTTCTATTTATTGTCATCAAAACTGCAGAGGAACGAACACTTAGGGCAGTCTTTGGTGTCATATGCAGAAGGTGCAGAAGTAAGTGTGCCATCTGGCTCAATATTCTGCGCGAGGGACTGTTGCGGTAGGTGACATTTCACGGTGAAACTACGATTGGTCAAATTTGCGAAAAAGTTGCGGTGTTTGGACAAAATTGCGAGTGCCTTGGTAAGTGATGAAAACAATCGTCTTCGTGAACAGCTGTGCATAGGCTACTTTGTAACAGAGAGAATACGCTCATCCCTATACATAACGCAAGGGGTAATTAATGTAATTATAGTTCGCCTTTTATTTGTGGATTTATTTAATGTAGCCTAGACTATTTAGTGTTATTTCTTCCCCAAGCTCATAAAATAAATTTGGGTCACACATAAATTGACAGGGTCGGTCGGAAACCGGAACCCAAGAAAACATTTTTTTATGCCCAAGGGATCAGATTCCAAAAATAGCAACTGGAATCCATGCATTTCCACGGAATTATTTTTGGCCTCATTTTTCACGGACAAAGTGGCGGCAAAATTGTAGATTCAGGTAGAAGTTGCTGGAGTCTATTGTGAACGGTCAGAGAGGGTTAAAGCAGAGCGGATTTTTTTGTCTGTTGAGATGTTGAAGGTGATGCAGAACTCTTTCTCAAACAGGTCACTGAGCCGCATTCCCAGTTGTTTCTGGTCGTCGTTCTATGCGAAACACACACACACACACAAGCACGCACGCACGCACATACACACACACACACACACACACACAGATACACAAAGACACAAATCAATCATAGACTAGCAATATAAATAGTACAGATGCATTCACACACTAAATTATTATAACTGTTCTTCAATACAAACAATACCTCCATCAATACTTTTCTCATTACATATTTATTTACATCTCCAATTCATTAGTTGCCAACATGTTTGGGGGAAACGAAATATGTTAAGACATGACAGTTCCTGAAGATAAGAAAAATGATGTCATGTTCCACCCTAAACTTGTATACTAACCCTGTTGAAGACGGCATAGTTCCTGAAGATGAGTCGCACATCTGAGACAAACTCCTCCACCAGATGGTAGCAATTCTCCAAGAGTCTCCACACTTTCTCTAACCACATGGGCCTCGGTATCACTGAGTAGTCTGATCCCTGTCAATCAAAGGGTAGTGCGGTGGGGGGAAAGACAAAACATGAATGCCTGAAAAAACATGCATGCACACATGCACACACATACTTCATCAATTCACTTACAGTAAGGCGGGGATCTTTGGTGAATATTCTCTGCTCATCTGCATTGAGTAAAAACAGCAGGAGGTATTGGCATTGCTGTAAAATAAACAAGCATACAGACACACACACGCACACACACACACACACACACACACACACACACACACACTGACACCTGAGAAACTTTACTCTACCTTCAAATCACTACTTAACCCTCCGCCTACTCCTTCTCCCACCAGCCTTACTGCTGATACCTATGCCTCATTTTTCATGGACAAAGTGGCGGCAATCAGCAGACAATTCTCTGACCCACTCGCTCTCAATCTGTGTCCTCCTTCTACATGTCTCTCTCTGTCTCCCTCAACTAAGGTTGAGAACTATCGTCCTGTCCCCTTCCTATCCAAAGCTATCGAACGGGCAAAATAATCTTCTTAATCCAAATCAATCTGGTTTCAAACAGCTCCGTTGTCTGTGACAAAACCCTTAAGAGAAGCCAAAGTGAAAGCTCGGTCCTCGGCCCTCTTCCTACTTACTTATCAGCTATCTTCGATACAGTTAACCACCGCATCCTTCTCTCCATACTCTCAAACATGAGCATCTCTGGCTCGGTTCATACCTCACAGGGAGCTTGTTCAACGTGTCCTGGCTTGGACAGTTTTCCACATCTCACTATCTCAACTAAGGGGTGCCCCAGGGCTCGGTGATCCGATTATCCACTCCCACGGCTTCTAATATCACTGCTATGCAGACGACACACAGCTCTATCTGCCATTTCTACCTGACGACCCCTCGGTCTCTGCACGGATCTCTGAATGTCTCTCAGATGTATCTTCATGGATCACTTTCAGCTGAACCTATCAAAGACTGAACTGCTGGTCCTCCCAGTTAAACCAACTATACAACATGACATAAACATCAAAATTGACTCCCTGTCTTTTTCCCGTACCAGGTTAGCGAGAAACTTAGGAGTCATGATCGATAACCAACTAACCCTCTCTAATCAAGTTGCCTCTGTGCAAGTTTCGCAGCTTCACACTTCACAACATTACAAAAATCAGGCTTAACTGACTCAATATGTTACCCAACTCTTGATACAGACCATGGTCATCTCATGACTCGACAACTGTAACATTCTACCAATGGGCGTCCCAGCCCGCATGGAGATCCACTGGCTACCTGTAGCTGCCCGCATTAAATTCAAGTCACTAATGCTTGCCTACAAAGTGTGAATACAATGAATGACGCCTTCTCCCACTCAAGGCAATCCAAACTTTTCACATCTGTGGTTGGTGGAACGCGCTACCAGTTCTTACCAGAGCAGAGGCGTCCCTCTCCATCTTAAAAAAACTCCTGAAGACCCAGCTCTTCAGAGAGTGCTTCCTCTCCTGGCAAAGCCAACAACTGAGCATGCTTAATCTAGCACTTACCACTTGACCATCCCTCTTCTAGAATTGTCACTCTATTCTATGTGAGTAGTACTTATTGCTGCACTAACATGTCCTTGTCACACTGTACCTTGATTGTTCCCTTAAGTAAGTCACTTTGGATAAAAGCATCAGAGAAATGACTAAACGTAAAAATGTAAAAAACAGTCAATGAGACTGCAATGTAAATGAGAAATAAGAATACAGGGGCAGGTGTGATAAAGCACAGAGTGATTGACAGCAGTGCTGTCCAGTGATGAGCTCACCAGTTTATAGTCTGAGATTCTGCTCTCTAGGATCTCTCGTTGGTTCATGTGATCTGGTCTGATTGGATTCCTCATCCACTGAGCGTGAACACAGAACGTACACAGCCATTTAACTCTGTGTGGCACATACACACCAAAACACATGGTTATGGTTATGGTATTTGGTAGACGCTTCTGTCCAAAGCAACTTACAGTACACTACATTAGTTAAATTGTCTCACGAGTTGAAAAGCCTTCATTAAGCATAATAATAATAATAGTAATAATAAGAACAATATCAATATGTTTATGGTTATTATTCTGTTAAATTCTATTTAGTCTATAACTAATATTGTTTATTAGTTGTTTATGACTTGTTTATAATGTGTGACACATTCATAACAGTGTCATGTCACTCTTATGTAGATATCTTCAAGTAAAGTGTAACCCTATAACCGTGACAAATATTGATTTAATGTTGATTTTCCAATGATTGGGTGTTTTTCAGACAATGGGACCTGGTGACCTTCTCAAAGTAAATGATAACACTAAAACAAGGGGCTACAATAAGATTTTTGGAGGAAAAGATCAGGCATTCTGCCGAGAGACCTGCCCCAATAGGCGGCATTGGACAAGAAATGGTTAACAGAGAACAATAACAACATTTTAGAGTGGCCCAGCCAGAGTCCAGACCTCAATCCGTCAAAAAAGTGAGCACAAGGCCAGAGGGATGGCAAATAATCTTTCCTGCCCAAAAACCTGGATTGCTGCTAAAAAAGATGCGGTCTAGAATCGTTGTGTAGACATGGAGAGGCTTGGTAGGTATAAGAACCATTGTGAGAGCTGTGATGGCAAATAAAGACGTTCCCATTGATTATTTGGGTATGAATCATTTTGGATACATGGTAACACTTTACTTGATGGGTGAGGCCATAACACATTCATAGCAGCTGTCATAAACTGCACATAAAGCATTCATGACTGTTTCATGAGACATGACTCAACATTCATACCAAACCTTTCATGAATGTGGAAGACAGAATGACGACAACTTGTCAAAATAAAAACCCAACATCGTATTTGTGCAACCTGGATACCATTAATTTAATCTCTCCAGCCTTTGTAAATATTTAATGAATATCTTATGAAGTCTACACCGAATGTCACTTTACTATACAAGTTGTGAAGTATTTGTAATCACTGAGTTTAACACTGGGAGGTAAACTAGCCTACATTCAGCTGACCCGTATTTGTGTATCCTGGAATGGTTGTACATTCCCAGTAGCAAAAGATAAGAAATCATCTGCAAAGGTTACATCATAAAACAAATACATTTTTATGAAACAAAAATTATTTGCTTGACCATGTTCTGTCTTTTTGGCACTGGAGTAGCCCATTGACTCAGATGTGACGTGATCAGGTAAAAGGTTTGGACCAAAAACGGCAATGCTGCTTTGCGACTTTGGACTTTTATTTTGACAAGTTCTCGTTGTTCTGTCTTCCACATTCATGAAAGGTTTGGTATGAATGTTGAGTCATGTCTCATGAAACAGTCATGAATGCTTTATGTGCAGTTTATGACAGCTGCCATGAATGTGTTATGAACTCAACTGTCATGTAAAGTGTTACCCAAACATTGATAAAGAGAAAATCAACATTAAATCAATGGATATGAACAATTTTGTTCTTAACTGTATTAGACAGCTAGTAGTATACCGGTACATAGTATAGCTCCTTAGATATCAGTTTCTACCTGTCTCTTGTCTCCCCATTCTCTCTCTCTCTCTGTTCATCTTATCATCTCATCTATTTCTATCACTCTCTTATCCCATCATGGGGGTGTAGGAGTGGGCAAGTGATAGTAACTCGCGTCTCCCTGTCCCCCCCAACCCCCTCACCCTGGTGGAGATGCTGAAGTGGGTAAGTGACAGTCTCTGTGGAAGGATCTGGGACACCCATCACAACACAACAGCTCTCCTACCTCTCCACAGATGAAGCAGTCGTCATCATTTCTCTGGTATTCCTGTTAGCACATGTACACACACACACACACAGGTCGTGCACCACTCTTTTTTTCATGCACAACACGTTGGATCGGAAGCAGGATGGACGAGCTAGAAGCCACGATCAGCTAGCAGCTGTGCCTCTATAGGCATCAGGCACCACATTTTTGCTAGAGTTCATTCAGAAATATGCAGAGGACATATCGAACAATATTAGCCTAGCCTAGCCTGACATGTCGGCATTCCATATAGCACACATCTTAAATACACTTCATAGGCTAATTAACCTAACTCACACAACATGAATAAAAGTAGTAAAATAATAAAGATGAATTATTTTGAAAATGTAAGGAGGATCAGAAAATCAGAAATGGGGATCAGAGGAGAGAGTGGTAGAATTTGACCTATTTTCATAAACTGTAGTAGCCGGTTCACCCAGGCTAAACCTAGAGACATGAAGTTTGAATAGTCAGTTGGAAAAGTTACCGAAGTTACCAGCAAGAGTTACAGCACAGGGACATTTTCCACACTGGTCTCCACAGCTAATCAAATACAAATAACTTGTTTACATTTTATTCTTCTTTGACTGATAATGATTGCCTTTCCACAGCAGGGAAACCTCTGTTCAGGAGAAGACTGTCGCGAGCGGGTATAAACTGGTCTGGTGCTCAGGTGATGTCACAACTTCCGCGCGCAGTGACCAATGCATCAAGTATACTGAGCCCTTTACCCTGCAATAGAATAGGAAGCCTACCAAATCCAGCTGGAGTTTAACCTGTGATGGACTGATGTCCCGGGTAGTTATTAACTATAATCAACTTAGCAAGAGAAATGACTCCACACCAAAACAGCTCCTGTTTACAATTTAAACACTCTTTGTTGTTGTTTTGGTGTGGGAGTCATTATTACTTTGTACAGAGAATGTCTAACAAGGGGAGAACTGCCACTCTCGGAAAACTTCCGGTTTCTGAACTGGTTGCAGTTCCTTCTGTGGTTCCACATGAGGGCGCTCGTCTACGAGTGCAGAATGCATGGAGGTCAAGTAATTTGAGTATTGTATTCGAAAGGGGAGGCAAAGAAAATACACTTGGTTGAGTATTATATTTTTTAAAGTCACTTAATTGTTCTAAAAAGCCTTTAAAATGTGTCAATGACGTCAATCAATAGCACAATGCTAGCGTGTTATGTGCAACAACGACCCAACCTGTAAGAAATCAAAAGGACATAAGTACTTTTGACCTATAACCCATTGAATTTATACAAACTACAATTAAATATGAGATTTGTCAACGACAATCAGGTGAAAGAGACAAATTTAACCGTCTAGCTCCATTGACTCCCATTCATTCTGCACTCATGGCGATCGCCCCCAGTGGAACTCTGGTGGAACTGCATCAAAAATTCGGTACAATGGGACTTAAAGGGGTACTTGGCAACTATTTCAACGTCATAAACCCGTTTAGAAATCATTTGGATGGTTAAATGACCTGTTCCGGTGAAAATGGAGACTTTTCTCGCTGCCCCTAGCGTCCCCAGGCGGAAAACCAACCTTGCAACATTGAGACTACCGTCCCGAAAAGATAAGTGAGAAACAAGAAACTAGTTTTAAATCGTGTTTCTTACCTTGTAACATCCACATTGTCTGCCAGACTTATGCTAACCGTTTTGCTAGCTTGTAAACAAATCCATGTGCTTTATCGTTAAATTTTTCCACAGTTTGAAATAGCATAATGCACAATTTCTGGGGGAAATCCTGCCAAGTTTCCCTTTAATACGGAGTGGCAAGGCTCTCCGTAGACGGGCTTTGCTTTGTATTAGCTCTGCTTTGATTCTACACCCAACTTAAATAGTCAGGAATGTGCATGTTCCCCCTTCAGTTTTATTATCCAGTTATCCACTCAGCACCACAGACACCAGACATAACCACTGCCGCTATAGCCTCCATGGCTCAAGAAGGATTTAACTAGGAAGTAGCCATAGGGATGAAACACACTGACGAAGGCCACCAGGCCTAAACGTTTGTTCGTTAACCCCTGTTGCGAAATGGATTAAAAGCAAGAAAGAAAAGATTTTTGGAGTACGACCATTCTGTTATTTCAAGAAGGATTTAACAAATAACTGCTAAAAAGCTACGCATTAAGCAAAAAAGATGGCCTCCATATCCATATCTTAGTATAATAGTACCTTTGACCCCTTGACATTTGTCAGTGGGACTACATTAAAGCAACACCAAAGACTTTTTTGTACCTTAAAATAATGTTTCCAAAATCGTTTCAGTGGTTCATCAACTCGTAATTGAGTGAACAGCACTTTCTGCATTCGCTTCGCGGCCCTCTATCGGCTATAACCGCACTATGTAAGTTTGCCGGATCGGGTAGCGGATCTGTAGTTCGATGGAATGAGACATGAGAAACTACAAATTTGACTTGCATCTGATGTAGCAATACATCCTACTTTCATAAAATCATGCAACATATTCTACATTGTCTGTGGACATTGTTATTTGCAAAGCTGGTGCTGGATAAACAAATAGTGCGTGCGACAGAGGAAAAGTTCTTTGGTGTTGCTTTAAAGGAGAATTCCGGTGTGATATTGACCTAAAGTGTGCTGAAACATGATACCGAGTGTGAACGTATGTCTCATAGCCCATCGTGACTAAATTCAAGATGGCTGCAGACCTAAACTTCGTGAAGATACTGTCTGTATAAATCGTCTTGTAAGTAAACTACCAGTGCTTTTTCAAAGTTCTCAATGTCTCGTTTTAAATGTCAGGGCCCTCGGAAGTCTTTACACTGAGCCTTGTAAATGGTGTAAAACAGTGATTTATTTGCATGGCTAGCCTGATGCCGAAGCACCACCATTGAAAAAGCTGTTGGTAGCATCGGCTAACTAACGTTAGCGCCAGATTTTGGAGTGCAGGGGATAAGCCAAGATGGGCTATGAGACATACGTTCACACTCGGTATCATGTTTCAACACACTTTAGGTCAATATCACACCGGAATTCTCCTTTAAGAAACAACATGCATTTGACTCAGATAGAAATGACAAGTTTAGAGTGAATGAGATCTTACCAGGTCTGACTCTTCTTGGCTGCACATACGACATTGACACCCCTCTGCATGCATCCACAGGATCTTCCTCTACCCAGACACACACACACACACACAGAGATATACAACACATAACATACAGATATACAACTCTTGGTTTCTTGGTCATTCTTCATTAAGTAGTATATATACTCTTTTGATCCTGTGAGGGAAATTTGGTCTGCATTTATCCCATCCGTGAATTAGTGAAACACACTCAGCACACAATAAACACACAGTGAGGTGAAGCACACACTAACCCGGAGCAGTGAGCTGCCTGCTACAGCGGCGCTCGGGGAGCAGTGAGGGGTTAGGTGCCTTGCTCAAGAGCACTTCATGGATGTGAGCATGGGAGAGCAGTGCTCAACCACTTCCCCCGTCCACATTTTTCCTACTGGGTCAGGGATCCGAAGCCCGAAGCCCTAACCGAGTGGTCCCCAAACGTCACCTCATTTTGGGTGGCCCCCCAAAACATGTCCGTAGTATATAGCATCCGGCCCGCACGGGAGTACGCATCGTCAAACTAAAACCTCCGCAATTTCCCCCATTCATTCTCTATGGCGAGTCTTAACAGTACACATGTAATACTCTTTTTGTCCACCGGTGGTTGTTTTGGCGCTGTTTTGCGTTTGCCATCGAAAACGGAATGAAATGTAGGCCTACCTGCAAACAATGTAAGAGGCCTAAGCTAACTGCATCAGTGCTCAAAGTATTTTAAAAGTTTATCAATTAATTGTTAATAACTAACTTCTATTCAAGTCATATTTCTGGGATTTCTGGGATAATTATTTAAATGTTTTATTCACTCGTTCAAATGTTCATACAAAGAGTTCACAAAGTTCTCATCAGGTGACTGAAAGTTAGAATGGTGGTCATTTCAGACCACTTCAGCACTTCATAAAATTCTCATAGTTTGAGAACTTAAAATTATTTGTAGGATATTCACAACTTGAACTGTGTATGCAAAGACACAGAATTCAGAGTTCACACATTTTTAATAAAATATACTTTTGGGATTCCCTGCTAATACTTTTGGAAATGCAAACATTTTTTTATTAGTATTATTTAATTTTACACTGATATGGCATGATGACAATATAAACACAGCTAACAATGGTATTAAATTGCAATAGCCTATGATTAAAGGGACACCAGGCAAGCCTGATGCTTTTTCTCTACGAAACTCCCCCTCGCTCGGTCTGAAGCTCTTTTCCTTTTCTTTGCATCTTCCGTCAAGGGTTTTCGCTGCTTCGTTGCCGGCTCTGCCATTATACACACATTTGCAACAATCGCTAGCATTTCGTTAGCCTCCCTCTGTGCTGTGGATGCAGGATGGAAACTGAAACTGCTTCGGTCGCCGGGTACGATACACTGAACTTGCAAGCGGGATATTCTTCCTACAGGCAGTAGGGGCGGGCGAGAGAGTCTTCATTCGCCCTGTAATGAGTCATTTAACCATATACCGACTTACGAAGATGAGTAATTAACACAAAAACGTTGCCTGGTGTCCCTTTAAATGTAATAGAATATTCAACTAAGGTAGACTGATGTTGTTCACAGCCCTACACTGTAATCCCACATTTTGTTTGAACCTATAAAAAGTTGTACATTGCACACAAATCTCAGAATATCCCACATATTACTCGCCGAATCAACTAGGATCTTTCAGTTGTATCAACATTCTGAGCAACAGGTGGCCCAGGAAAGAAGATTTGATTGGATTCCGCCAAAATGCACTTTTTTCCACTCCCAAACCTGGGGATTTCCCGCAGACGACAGAGATAGAAGTCACGGACGGTTCACGACAGCAAGACACAGACTGCTTAAAATTGGAGCAAGAGAGTAAAATGCCACGGTATTTCCCACTCTTTGTTTCTTATCTTGTTATCCGATTACCAACATAAGTTTGCCATTAGATAGCCTCCGCTAAGTAACGTTAGCAGTTTAACCAATAACTGTAAATAAGTTAGCATTCGCCATTTTACATTAGCTATTACATAGGCCTACGAGTGAACATGCTAACTTAACCTACTATCGCTGTTCCATATCAATGCTTATGAATGGTAATTATAACCAGTAGGACGACAGTTGAGCCTGGAGGCAGGCTTCGCAACAAAGGAATCAACTGTAAACAAGCTTACTGTCCATGCTATCAACGAAAGTTGTACAACAAGCTGAATTAGTGGGCTTCTTTTTAAACGGAGCCGTGTGTTTCCTTTGCTTGCTATAAAGGCATGGCTTTACAGTGGCAACCGGGGGATACGCGGGATAACGGCCTTCTAGGTGTGTCCAGTTATAAGGTATTAATGGACTCGGGTGGAGGCAACTCCGTTGCGCGTCGGGGAGTTCTTTGCCCCTTGCCCGCATAAGGACACCTTGGTGGCCGTTATCCCTTACATAACGTTCCGTCTTTCTGACCCACATGCTACTGTAAATTATGCAGCAACATTAAAATAAAGAAAGGAACATAAATTGGAAATACAAGTATCGCGCATTTAATTGCGAGAAGAGAGGACAATTAAAGCATTAAGACTGAAGCTGTGAAGCATGGTAGCTGTACTAGAAGCGAACCGTTTCGCTGTCCTTACAATAAGTGTTTGTGCACTTTAAGTTGGCACGCTTAGGACTCACATGTCCCGGTTTCATTTGCCAGGTTGGTCACAGCAATCTGCCCTTCACGTTGTCTTTTAGAAGAAAGGAGGTTGTGATGGACAAGCCTCCTGTGAGCCAGATGATACAGCGTTGGCCAGCACTCTTTGTTGAAAATCAGGTAAGGTTTGATTGTCTCTGTTAATGTCTGTAATGCAGCCATGTGAAGTTAACATAATGTTACTGTAGCCTTTGATGTCACCCACCCACACACACCCACCCTCACATACACACAGGTATGCCCTCCGCCCCCCCTCACACACAGGTAGGCTACACCCCCCCCCCATCATTTCATCACCCCAATTCCTTTTATGAGTACATGACCATAAACAAAAAACAGAGTAGATGGGACAGCCCTGTAATATGAAGTGTCAAGCGAACTACATAAATGATTGTTCACAGTGTCTTGATAAACATGATTTATTTCTGTCTCTGTTTCAGGTCTCCCAGGAAATTCAGCAGAGTGGCAGGGAAAAACCTGAAACAGGAATTATATGAGTCTCTGGATCGTCTTTGCCCTAAACTTGTTGAAATCATCAGGTCAAAGAGAGGTCTAAAGGGACAACTTCTGGATGGTCTGTTGCGCCAAAAAAAGGTTTGTAAGATGAAGTGATACTACTGATTTTGGTGTATGGATGTCTTGAATGATAGCTGTCTGTAATGTCACTGTCTCTTATGTTACTGTGTTAATGTCTCTAATGTCTCTGCTTTCACTGCAATCCAGACATCGGACACTGCTGACATCAGATGCCTTGTCCTGAGAGGGCTTCCAATACTCTTTGATGACAACTCAGCTGATTTCTTCAAGACTTGCTTTGTAAGTAGTATCACTGAAGTATAATTCTTCAGTTGTTAGATATATAACTAAGGCCAATAATGCCATGAAGAGTGAGTTAATTTGCTGTAAGACATTTGTGGTTCATCCTAATGGGACACGAAATTACAATTTATATTATAATATAAAATGTGAAATCAGCATGCCATTCCTTATGTAATCCAGGTTTCATTTCACTTTATAATCTCAAGTCAGTACTCAAATATGTTATTGCGTGCTCTGATTTTCCTTAGTACGTACAAGCCCAACATGACCACGAGGGTGGCTGGTAACAATTTTCAATCTGGATCTTTTTGTATTTCCAGTCTGAATATGTATTTGGTAATGTCAATGTACAATGCCCAATTATGATGTAATTTGTACTTGGTTAGGTTTTAAAAGTAAGAACAATGTGCTGTATTTCTAATTAAATATATATGTGTGTGTGTGTGTGTTATGTTTAGGTCACTAATGACGAGGGCGTATACAGACACATTGGAACAGGAATACTCTGCTTTACTGAGGAAGATATTGCACCGCATCCTCTGACTCCATCTTCTGTAGGAATCGTCTTGGAGGGGACTCCAAGAGTGTTTGAGAGTGAGCGTGAGTTTGGGAGACGGGGATAGAGCAATTGTATTGTGTACCTAGCTGTTTGCAGGCTGGTATTGTGGGGATGCTAAAAAGGAAAGTTTTAATGCTGACAAATCAGCTGTAAAGTGTGAATGTGAGTGAGTTTGTCTGAGTGAATGTGAGTGAGTGTGTCTGAGTGTTTGCAGGGTTGGATATTGTGGTGGATAATGTTTATAATAATACCTCAGTGTTTGTGTGTGTGTGTACGTATCCAGTGTTTGAGAGTGGTACTTTTTAACTGCCTTGTCAATGCCCATGTTCATTTTTTGCATAAAGGTGCATTTTGATTATCTATTACTTATCATAGTATGCTCTGAGCTGTAATATAATTCCTTTGTGGATGTGTGTGGGGTCTGGCCCATTTTGCCTTTTACCACTTTGGGTATCAGCTGACACTTATAAATATAGTGTGTTCTTGAAATTGTATTGATGGTGTATTCTACATCTGTGTGTGTATGTAGAGTTTCTATAGAGCTTGTATTTCTATTCTCTGTGATTTTGATCATGTGTATTTTGAAATTGTTGAGTTGAGTAACAATTGAATAAACACTCAAGTGTTCTGAATAAAGACTGTTTCTTTTACTTTCATAGCTTAAGCCCCATAAAACACATTTAACTATAAGAAATGTCTAATGAACTTTTAATTAAATTAAAAAGACATTTTATGCTCACTTAATTAAAAGTTTAAGTTAAAATAGTAAATATTTATAAGTTACATAAACATACATTGAAGGTATTCTTTCATCGCAAGTTTATGTTGTTGTAACATGCAAAACTAGTTTATTGTACTAAAATTCATCATGCATTACTATTTGGCACATGTCGTACACTTGACGTAAATTTGTTCGTTTATTGAACAATACATAACATAAAATATTTAGGGCAACGTGTTACCTCGAAAATTTTATGTTTATTGAACGAATTAGGGTTTACAGTGTAAGCTATTTATGGTTACTGATATAGAACTACTCCGAGTCTCTGACCCTCTCTTGGAGCCAGGCATAGTGAGCTGGCCCTCGGAAGAAAAAGTTTGGTGACCACTGCCCTAACCAGTAGGCCACGGCTGCCCCCATTACAGACATCTTGTCATGTTCACAAATGTGCTTAACAGTAACATACAAACAGATGGTCACCCTGACTCTCTCACACCATCGGCAGGAGATGATATCTTCTCCCAGACTAATGGGGAGTTTGTCTGGCTGTTTCAATGTTTTGAAGTTTGAAATACTTACTTAAATGCATCAAGGTAGTGATGCCTTTGAAGGTAGTGATGTCTCATTTGCTGTATAAAAGACAATGCACGTCTGTCCTTACTGTATGTCCCATGCCATACAGAGACCACATACCCTTTGCTGTTTGGGTAAGCATGATTTTTCTGAGAGGCCGGTCTCTACAGGTGCTGTCTCTCTCTTTACCTGTAAAAGGTAGCTAGACAGTTGATGTCTCTCTTTACCTGTAAAAACTAGCTGAGACACATGACTCTACAGGGGATGTCTCTCTCTTTACCTCTAAAAGGTAGCTGAAACACATGACTCTACAGGTGATGTCTCTCTCATTACCTGAAGAAGGTAGTTGAGAGGCAGCCCTCTACAGGTGATGTCTCTCTTCCACATTCCGTCTTCTGTCTACCTGTAAATGATGTCTGAGAGGCCGGTTTCTACAGGTGATGTCTCTCTCTTTACCTTTAAAAGGTAGCTAAGATGTCTATCTACAGGTGATGTTTCTATCTTTACCTGTAAAAGGTAGCTGAGACACTGGCCTCTACAGGTAATGTCTCTCTTCCACATTCCGTCTTTAAGGTCAGGGTTCCGCCTGACAAACTCTGCAGGGGTCAGCCAGCCCTCCTCTCTACGGATGCATTTTCCTTTGCTTCCTGTAAAAGTCAAAGGTCACCAGGGGTCATTCTGAGGTCACTCAATGCCATTTTCTGTCATGGCAAAAGGGAAAGTTATCTATCTCAATGTATATATTACACATACTTTCTCTCTTTATCTCACAGTCTTTCTCTCTCTAACACACACACACACACTCACCTAATGCAAAGCGGATTTTCTGCAGTCTTCCTGTGATAGGCCCACACTGGACGGGCAAAGCAACTCCTTCAAACATGGATGTGTCTACATCCTTATAGTCATGGCTACTGAAATCATCCACAGCCCCTCCAGCCTCTGTCATTTTCTCTATTTCCTCCTCTTCTCTCTCTTCTCTCTGGTATCCCTCGCCTCTGTCCTGCTTAGCAGAGCACAGAACACACAGTACAGTAGTCAAGTCAAGTCCAACTGAAGTAGACATGGAGTCCAGCAGCTGAAAATACCTGAAATGCCTCAAAAATTAGATGTCACCATACTTAAAAAAAAACAGTACCACAACTGGCATGTGAGTGAGTGAGTGAGTGAGTTAAAAATGTCCCCTATTCTTTTTACTTTCAGTGACAATTCTGGCCTTTAATATAAAAAAAAAAAATTCCACTCCATCTATGGTGGTAGACTTTTAGTATATGCTTCAGGAGGGTATTAGGACCAATAAAAACTATGAGACATTTCTGTTGCAAATGTTTTGTCTTTTTGGGCTAGATTGCTTCGCTTCGCTTGCTTTGTTCGCTTGCTAACAGCTCACAAATAACCTCAGACCTATTTCCTGGTTACAATAACTAGGTTTTTGGAATACTGGGTCTATTGATTACTTTTACAAAATCTAAACAAGAGAAGGCCTAATAAGTAACATTTACATTTAACCAGGACAGTCTATGGGGTTTGCCACTCTAACTAGCGTTTCTATGGTGAGCTAGACACAGGAGACAGAGAACTGAAAAAGCTTCACAACAGTGTAGAGGCAACGCCATAACCACTGCGTCAAGTTGACACCGAATCATAAACTAGGCTTTAGTGTGCACATTTGTAATTGGCAGTGGCTCAAGAAGTAGAGGAGTTGAGCCCAACTGTGTGTGTGTGTGTGTGTGTGTGTGTGTGTGTGTGTGTGTGTGTGTGTTTGTGCAGGTGCATGTGTGTGTGTGTGTGTGTGCTACCTTCTTCTTTGTATGTGCAGGGTCTGTGCTCCTGCGTGCATGCAGCCTTTTTTTATCCTGAGTAAAAATCAGAGCACATAATAAGTAAACTTACCATCTCACACTTAATCACACATTTACACATGCTGTATAACTGCAGCAATATCACAATACCAGAATATAAACGTACACATATAAGGGTAACACACTGAGGGCCAGATTTATGTACATTTGCGAACGCAGAGTTATCAACGCCATGGCCAAACCACACAAGGAGCATGCTGTGCTTCTTCATTTTACATACTATTTATTATACCTGTAGCTCACCGAGTAATCATTTTCTCCATCCCCTGCCGCAATTTGCACTGACCACAACTGAATGGCATGATTCAATCACAAACACAGTTGAACAAAGTCAACAGATGACATTCAAAGGAATCAAAGGTTAAGTGGTCATGATATAATACAATACATAATAACATGTCAACAAGCAGCGAGATAATGCAGAGCAGTCTACTTCAGAAAATACTCAAACTAGCTGTGCACGTGGGCTTTAATAGATCTCTTTAATCTAGCAGGTAGGAAAGTTTGATGACGTGAAAGTGAAAGTTAGACATACAATAAGAAAGGACAACAAAAGTAAAGGTTGCTTCTGACATTGTACAAAGAAGCAAAACTGGTGCTCTGAATACCGATTCTGTTATCTTTAAATGCTTCCCCCACTGGCGCATTTAACTGCAATTTGATTACACCTGCTTTTAAAAGGCGTAAATATTTCAACGCAAAACAGATGTGCGCTGATGTGCAGATGTGTGAAATTGAGCGGAGCGGCCTGAAGCGAATTTGAGCGGAGGAGCGGCTGAGTGAACAGCCACCTGAGCGAGGAGCAGGATATTCGCACCGCTCAGCTCCGCTCACTAGCTTTGTACCACGCCATGTTTTTACGCGCACATTGGGAAGAAAATACGGCTCAAGTGGGTGCAAAACCGTTAGTACATCTACCCCTGAGCTTGTTACCAGGGCAATATCTGATGTTGCCTCAGTAACAGTAGAATATATTTATGAGTTACCTGTCCTCTGTCTGTTGCTGTGGATGCAGCTGTAGCTGGTGGAGCCATTAAGTAATTTTCCTGCAAGAATTCAAATAAGTAAAATAGAACTGAACACACAAAAAATCAATCCCTCTCACCTGTCCCCATAACAACAATAAAAAAATACATCCTCTTTGTCCAAACAACAAAGACACTCAAACATAGACGCAGACACAGACACACACACACACACAGTGGTTCCCCTAGAAATGTTTCCAGCAGCGGTGCTGTTAATTGTAGGACATTCGAAAGAACATTTTTAAAAATTACTCCTTAAATTATCACTTCTGGCAGATTTTGTCGAAAGAAATTGACAGATTGAGAGTTACAAATATGACATACTGTAACCATCAACATATTCAAGGCATCTACTGGACTCTCCTGGACCACCAACACAGCATCACTGGTGAAGAGAGCTCAGCGCCGCCTGTACTTCCTGCGGAAACTCAGGCGAGCAAGTGCTCCACCAGCCATCATGACCACATTCTACCGAGGCACCATTGAGAGCATCCTCTCCAGCTGTATCGCTGTGTGGGGCGGAAGCTGCACTGAATACAACAGGAAAGCCCTGCAGCGCATAGTGAACACAGCTGGAAGGATTATTGGTGCTTCACTCCCCTCCCTGAAGGACATTTACACCACCCACCTCACCCGCAAGGCGACCAAAATTGTGAGTGATGCAAGTCACCCCGCTCACAATCTGTTTGATCGATCTACTGCCCTCTGGGAAGAGGTACAGAAGCCTGCGCTCCCGCACTACCAGACTCACCAACAGCTTCATACACCAAGCTGTTAGGATGCTGAACTCTCTCCCTCCTCTCCCCCCTCCACCCTCAGCTACATAACATCCTGGACATTGGACCCACAATGGCCGCCTGCACCACTCCACTTGCACACTTGTACACTTTGCAACTTGTTGTTGTTGTCCTGGAAACACAACACTTCTGCTGCTCTTACATAACTTGCACCACTATGCCACTTTATTTCTTACTTAGGTCAAACAGAACTACCTCAGCCTCTTATTGGCCTGACTTTGCACTAGTATTTTATTTTATTGACTGTCTATGCACAATTTCAACCAAATTTTGCTGCTCTTATTTTTTCATTATATGTGCCCTCTTATTTACTTATTTACTTACTTTTTTGTTTACTTGAATGTTATGTTTGTCTGTGGACTTAAAATTGGTAAAATATGTCTTGTCTCCACCGTGGGATAGTGAGAAACGTAATTTCGATCTCTTTGTATGTCTGGAACATGTGAAGAAATTGACAATAAAGCTGACTTTGACTTTGACTTTGACTTTGACTTTGACTTTGACTTTGACTTTTACTGTTTACAAAGCATGATTATTGCAGTACTTGAACTGGTCACATTATAGACAGGATTATTCATGTTTTTCTTTCACCTTTTTCATTTACATTGTAAGTAATTATTATTTACATTATTATTAGAAATTGAAATGAAACAAAAATGAAATGGCACAACACAGAAAAGTATGTTACACTGTACTTGACAGTATCGACATAAGAGTGACATGACACTGTCATGAACATGTCATAAACAAGTCATAAACGTTTATGACATAACACATCTGTTATTAAGTGACATTCGGTTTTTAGGATTAGGGTTAGGGTTCATGTGTCATGACAGTGTCATGTCACTCTTATGTCGATACGGTCAAGTAAAGTGTTACCAAAAAGTATTATTTACAATTAATTGACAATTAAAGCTTAATCATAGGCCACATCTCACCTGTGAGCTAAACTGTTACTATATAGAATGGAAACCATATAGACTTATCTTTCATGTAATTACACTGTATTGGTGCTGTGCAAGTTGACTGAGTGCCTGTCACTTTAAGGTTAAACTTAGTAGCGTTGTTGTGCATTCTACATAAGGATATGTGGATAAAATTAATTATGTTTTCCATGTCATTTGTTAAAATAAATGCTCAAAAGCTTAACAACTCGAAGAAAATCTATCTTGGATTATAGGAGATAAGTGTCTTGTAATGATAATTTCTATGATTTTGGTGAGCTCTACAGGAATGACAAGGAACTATCTACAGATATAAATGGTTGCGTATTCTATTATACAAATTCCATTAATTACATCTAACAGTAGGCTAGACCTGAATTTCACAGCCTAGGTATGTTAGCAACACAGGGTTGAGAGCATTGACTGTATTTATAGAAAAAAATAATGAAACTGCATGGAATTTGTCTTGGCATACTGATGGTAAAGGCGAGCTACCTCGCTGGCGTGTTTCATTTGGTCCTTGGTTGATATAAAATGTAGGCTATGTTGTTTTTGTATACAATTGTGTCTGCTAATAAACTTAAACATAACAGCAGCTGTTCCTTCAGTTCACTTGCGTGGGTTTTTATTTTTTAAATTTTTTTCTTAGGCTACTGATCATGTGATTTTTTTTTGCGGCGGCGCTCAAATTCTAGGAGCGGTGCTGCGCTACTGCTGAATACACAATAGGGGAAACACTGCACACCAGTTTCCTGTCACCTGAATCAAATTCTGCAAGGTTGCTTTGCAACAGCGGATGCTGGTCTTCCATTTCTTGTGTCTCTCCTTGCCTCCCAGCTTCTCAAACTCAGGAGGTGTGTACCACAAAGACTGGTAAACAATACACTTCTCTCCTGCCACAGAAACAGACACCAAGAATAGGGATATTTTTTGTTAGTCAGTATAGAATACTAACTGTAGAGGCAGTTTGTTAATTGTTTTTTGTTTTGTTCATGGGAGACTGAAGTCATTGACGCAAGATTTCCTTAAAAGTTTCAGCTCTTTAGTAATATAAAAGGATGAACATTGAAGACAATTCGGAGGCAACTTAACAATATGCAATACTCCAAAGTGAAACCCTTTCAGATGATCCAGAACACACAAGTCAGACATTTCAAAAACTCATATAAATAAATAAAATGAATAATATTCCAAATATTTACATTATGGCTCTAACGCAAACAACCTTCATTGATTAGTATACTGCATATGATTTCAATATGAGGATAATAAGTCCTGATTGTGTCGTGGTAGGTCATCAATTTGGCCAGTTGATAAGTAGAAAATTGAGCTCAAGAAAAATTCACCAATAATACTTATGCTAAAGCAAAAAGGAGCTTTCAAGCAGGCAGAATTCAATGCAAAAATGGTTTTGTTGATGCTTTTACATTACATTACATTACATTACATTACATTTGGCTGACGCATTTTTAGCCAAAGCGACTAACAACATGGTAAACAGTTTAAGTTTAGAGCAATTCTCAACAATATTAGGACAATTTAAAAAAAACATTAGAGTACAGTAAGAATAAGTGCATCAGTGAGTGCTGTTTTTAACAGTTACGTGTCAGTTTAAGACGGCTGGTGAGTGCTAGGATCAGCAAGACTTGTTGTAAGTGTTGCTATGAGAGGAGATGTTCTCTAAAGAGCTGGGTCTTCAGGAGTTTTTTGAAAATGGAGAGGGATGTCCCTGCCCTTGTAGGAACTGGCAGTGTGTTCCACCAGCGAGGAACAACAGATGAGAAAAGTTTGGATTGGCCTGAGCGTACCGGAGGTAGAGCTAGACGTCGTTCGTCTGAGGAGCGCAGCGGTCTGGAGGTAGCGTATGTCTGTATGAAGGCATTCAAGTAGGTGGGAGCAGAACCGGAGACTACTTTGTAGGCAAGCGTTAGAGCCTTGAATTTGATGCGGGCCGCCATAGGTAGCCAATGTAGCTGGATGAGTAGCGGGGTAACATGTGCCCTCTTGGGTTGGTTGTAGACCAGGCGCGCTGCCGCGTTCTGGATCATCTGAAGTGGTTTCACTGCGCAGGCTGGGAGACCTGTCAGGAGGGCGTTGCAGTAGTCGAGTCGTGAGATGACTATTGCCTGAACCAGAAGTTGGGTGGCATCTTGAGTTAAGTAAGTCCTGATTTTCCGTATATTGTAGAGTGCGAAACGGCATGACCGGGCGACTGAGGCAACATGATCTGAGAAGTTTAGTTGGTTGTCGAGAACAACTCCTAGATTTCTTGCAGTCCTGGTAGGTGAAACAGACAGAGAGTCAAATTTGATGTTGATGTCGTGGTGTATGGTAGGTTTAGCTGGGAGGACCAGCAGTTCAGTCTTTGAGAGGTTCAGCTGGAGGTGGTGTGCCTTCATCCATGTAGCTATGTCTGAGAGGCAATCCGAGATCCGTGCTGAAACCAAGGGGTCATCAGGTGGAAAGGACAGATAGAGCTGTGTGTCGTCTGCATAGCAGTGGTATGAGAAGCTTTCCTGTACAGGTATGTATTGCTAGCAGCAATACCTACAGCAATAAACCATGAGCGTATCTCAAGAGGGCACTCCCGAACAATAGTTGAACACCCATACTTACCCCTCCAAAATGCTACCCCAAACCCACAGGTGGTGCTATGAAAGGATCGTTGTTCGGTCTTATCTTTGCAAGTCAGCAATGTTGCTGCCAAGGGTACGAACTTTTCACCTTAAGTTTACAGAAAGTTCAGGGGTGTACAAAGTGATCACAGGTCATACATCGTGCATGGGTTAAATATTGTTCGCTCTCTTGCACTCTCCTACTGGTTGTTCTGAGTAGAGCTCACCCCTTACGCGATTCGGATATCTTGCAGCTGCAAGGCCAACTTTGGTTTTTTCAAACGGCCCTTGCTGCAGCATGAGACACAATGCGACAAAAAGAGACATTGGGATGCACATTCTGGTAGGATGGCTTCATTATGTTATTAGTAATAGTTAAACTTGTTATTTAAAAAGTTCTAAAAGGTTATTATATAAGAATAATGTCAGGGTATTACTTGATTGTCATTGAGGTTATATAAATATCGGATCGCCCCCTATTACCACCAGCCCTGTGTTTCCGTCCTCTTATGTGTATGTGTCACTTACTATTCATTTCAACCAAGTCAGTGGATTCCTAAAGAAACGCAAGCACCCACACCATAAGTGTATCTGTCATATGGTGGAGACTAGGAACCATAGGTGGGGAAGTAGTTGAGTGACGGACTAGCCGGCGCTCATGTAAACAAACCAGCTGTAGCTTATCAACTGATAACTGATTACTAATTGCACTGAGTTATGGGATTACACTTGATTGGTAGGAAGGGGGCGAGAGGTATGTTGATAAGCCAGTGTGAAGATGCCTGTGGGGAGTTCGTGCCTCGTCTCTGGTTTGTCTTTGTGTGTTGCAGCGTTGGAGTGGTGGATCACTAAAGGACCGGCGGACGGCCTATGTCGCCAGCTAAACAAGCAGGTTAAACGCAGAACGGCATCTGGTTGAGCCCGGAGAAGGGGAGCAGACTGCGTGATCTGGAACCCCACTGGCCACGACGACGCTGGGGAGAACATCGGAATAACGCTCAATGACGACAGGCCACAGACTGCAGGCTGCCGGACCAGTGATCAGTGTGGAATTACACCTCCCTTACGCAACTGCCTTGGGGGGAGAGAAGTGTAGAGCTTTCCCCCCATGTTGAGCTAAGTGGCCTTTTCCTTCCGTTTAGAGTTATTCGTAGTTTGAGTGCGGGTTTGCTTGTGCGTGATTGGAGGGTAGTGTAAATAATAAGCTTTATTTGTATAGCACCTTTCATACACAGAATGCAGCTCAAAGTGCTTTACATTTGAAGCATGTAACAAAATAATAGTCAGTCAGTCATTATCAATCACATTTCTTCATTGCTGGGGCCGTTTATGATCCACTCAGCAACATATCAAAAATATAGAAAATGACATGTCATAAGACTGGCAGCCTTAACCCTCTTACCCCCCACAAGCACGCCATATGGCAACTGTGGCAAGGAAAAACTCCCATATTCCAGGAAGAAACCTTGAGCAGAACCTGACTTAATAGGGGGAGCCCATCTGCTTCTGGCTGGCTGCGCCCTCCAATAGCAGCAGATGTAGAATAATCTGAAAAAGTAGTCTACAGGATAAGACGAGTTAACTAAAAGCTTTCCTGTACAGGTATGTTTTCAGATCTTTTTTAAAAATATTTACTGAACTCGCCTGCTTGATGTACAGAGGCAGGGTGTTCCATAGTTTGGGGGCATAATGGATAAAAGCAGCTTCTCCACTTTGTTTGTGGAGCACTTTGGGTACGATTAAAAGATTAGAATTGGATGATCTAAGTTTCCTTTGTGGTTGATAAGATATTAAAAGCTCAGAGATATATGAAGGTGCTGTGCCATTCAGAGCTTTGTAAGTAATTAACATAACCTTAAAATCAATTCTATAGGAAATAGGGAGCCAGTGCAGTTCAGCCAACACAGGGGTGATGTGTTCTCTCTTCTTAGTCTTAGTTAAAAGTCTAGCCGCAGAGTTCTGTATGAGTGCCAATTTCTTTAGATGTTTTTTGGGAAGACCAGTGAAAAGTGCATTGCAGTAGTCTAACCTGCTAGTGATAAAGGCGTGAATTAGTTTTTCTGCATCTTGTTGAGTTAAAAAGGGCCGCACTTTGGCAATGTTTCTCAAGTGGAAATAGGCTGTTTGAGTAACTTTACTGATATGGGGCTTAAAACTTAACTCTGCATCTAAGATGACACCGAGGCTTGTTACTTTTGGTTTGACCTGGTGTGCCAAGTTCCCCAGATTACTAAGAACAATATCTCGCTTTAGTTTTGGTCCCACCAAAAGTACCTCTGTTTTGTCATCATTTAGTTTCAGAAAATTTTTGCTCATCCACTGATTAATGGAGGTTAGGCATGCAGTGAGGGAGCAAAGGCCATCTGGGTTAGTTGGCTCCACAGAAATATACAATTGGGTATCATCTGCGTAGCTATGGAAGTTTACATTATGCTGATTTATGACATTTCCCAATGGAAGCATATATAGGGAAAATAGCAGAGGACCAAGGCAGCTCCCCTGGGCCACACCAAAAGGCAAGTCATGTTTTTCAGATACATGATCTCCTAGACTGATATAAAAATCTCTGCCAGTAATGTAGGTTTGAAACCAGTAAAGTAGTGAGCAGAGCATTGGCGCTTACGTGGGTAGCGGGTGGAGTACAACTAGCGGGGGCTCCTTAATATATATTTATTTGGGTATGGGGATCTATTGTATTAAAGGGTTGTGAGCCTCTCAAATTCCTGTAGTGCCACTCGGTGTTCGTGTGTAGGGTTAAACTTCCCCAAGTGCTGTATGACAGAAGTGTGTGTGTGTGTGTGTCATGTGTTCCAGTTTAGGCCTCCGGTAGAAAGGAAAGGACTGGACTCTTCACGGTCGACAGTGGATTAGGAGAGTGGAGGGCCAAAGAATTGACATTGGACTTTTTAATTATATCATCTATGAATATTAATGAACTGTAAAATAAAGACTTGTATTTTCGTACCTATTTCTCTGAGTCTGTGTGTGGGTGCAGGGGAGTGCTTCATTACAGCCAAAATGTAAGTATAAATTAATTGTTGGAAACTAAGTTCACATAACCACGACTACTGAACCTGTGACATATCTAAATTAGCTATGTACCAAAAATTACATTTTACCATGACTCAAAGAACTATAAACAGTCTTGTAAGGCTGCGTGTACAAATCCGCTTGGAGCTCCAGTGGAATTTTGAGGTAGCGACGAGAATTCTCAGTCTAACCGTTCATGTGCCGTTGTAAGTGCGGCAGGTTAAGTCCATATTCCAGGACAATCGTTCACTTTGTGATACAAGCACCAAAATTGGCATGAATAATCACTAGAACCTACTTTTTGAGGAAAGCACATTAGCCACCTGAAAATCCAACATGGCGGCCATTTTTCAAGATGGCCGCCACATCAAATGTAAGAAACGTTTTCTGCTGTAGAACTTTAATGGCTGGGCGTATTTACATGATCTAGACATCAATTTGTATGTTTTGTTAACATGGCAAAATAAATGGTGCAAAGAAAGAAATCTATTTCAAGGCTAGTTTCCAAGATGGCGGCCAGAAATAGTTGGACTGCACTCGAAAATAGTTTATCGAAGCTCACCCTCGAATATCGTTGATCCTCTTTCTCACTCGAATATCATTTATTCTCTCTCTCGAATATCGATCAAAGCCATACTTCTTGTTGGGATCATACTTAAAGGAATTATCCGGAGTAAAATTGACTTTAGATCAATTTACGGATGATTGGGAGTACATACGTTGAGTTGACATCCAAATCATGTCATTCGGATGTGTTTTGAGAAAGTTCGATGTTACCGTTTTTAGTCAAAACTCGTTAGCCTGGAAGTGACACGGGCATGTTATTTCGCCGCTACAAAACGCTATTTTTATACCTCTTCTACAGTTCCAAACAACATTACACTTACGTGGTAGTGAGTACAGGGTCCCTAAAGCCAAACCGAAGTATCCCGAGGTCTTTATGTGGTCGGATAGAGAGTCCAGAATGAATTTCATCAAGCCAGTACCTTTCCGGAAATGTTGCCATCTTTGCTGCCATCTTCAGGGGAAAGTCCGTAGGAGTCGATTGCTGAGTGTGGAGTAACACGCTCTGGAAATTCACAATTTCAAAAAAACATAGTCCAGTCCATACAACTTCATTTCAATTTCGAAAGAAATACTGGACTATGTTTTTTTTTTAAATTGTGAATTTCCAGAGCGTGTTACTCCACACAGGTACTGGCTTGATGAAATTAATTTTAGTCAAAAATTAAGCGTGTAACCTGCATTGTGTTGAACCTGTGCGATTCAGCCCTGCACACGCCCGGACTCGCACCCGCGAACAGCAGCACCTTGGATTGGGAGTCGAGCGTGCTGACAATCGAGCTAAAAGCCCAGGCTACTAGCTTGCATGCCAGCAGCACTCTTGAGGCGTCGGGGAGTGAGGTTTACCAACGTTCCACACACACAGCTAAGCTACATGCGCAACAGAAGAAATATGTGTTGATTAAGGCCTTCCTCCTGCTTCCTGAAGAGACCATCCGCACTCTCCTTCCACTCTTCACTTGTGTGTCAACTCCAGCTTGTTTGTTTGTTTCTTAGTTTGTTTGTTTTAATCCTGTGACACGGATATTCTTGCTATTGCACTCAGTGTTTTTGGGACTCTATGGGATGCAGGCTTAGAGGAGCTGTCAAGCTGTCTGTATCTGGGGCCAGGCAAGTATATATCAAATGAATATGTCCTGGGTTGGAGGAAAGAAGGTGACATTTGGCAAGTAGTGTGGATGACACTCCCACCAATTGCTGAGAGCTGTCAACAATTGACTAAATGTGTCAAGACTGAATGTCTGGGAAGATGTAAATGCTACAGCATTAGTCTTGAGTGTACTCCTTTGTGTGCCTGCAAATGCAATGATTACATTAATTTGTAATGCAAACATTCTGATATGGCTAGCTACAGAGCAGAGGTGTCACTAGATGTTACTGGGGCCCTGTCTCTTTCCCACACATTTCCTGTTAGTCTTTGTTGTTCTATTGAGGTAATACATGGTACACACACACACACACACATATATATACATATATATATTTAAACAAACACATGCATTTATGCATTTACTTAGTCCCCCTGCCCCCTCTGAAGTTCAGTTTAAACTAGTGATCATTTCCCGATCAAGCCCTGTCTCTTTCCTGCTAATTTCTTGTCAATCTGCACTATTATATTGAAATTATATATATTAAACTGAAAAAAGAACATGCACATGCCCCTGCTGAAGTAACTGAACCAACATATGTTTTATTAACAAAAAACAATTTATTATGCTCAAATTAGTACTAAAATGTGCTATTTTTCCCATTAATTGCATCTATCTTCACAATTTAACACATTCTTTGACATTTTATCGTAGAATTGGAAAGTCTAGACCCTTTTACCTATATTTAAGGTAAATGATTCCCGCCCCGTTGTCCTTTCCGGATCCCACCCCTGCTCTCTCTCCCATTCACTTCCTGTCACTCTCCACTGTCCTATAATTAAAGGCATAAAAAGCCCCCCAAAAAAAAAAATATATAAAAACCAAGTATAATGGCTTTCAATGGTGGCCATCTTGGAAAATGGTGGCCATATTGGATTTTTTGCGTGGCTAATGTGCTTTTTGGATAAAGTGGGTCCCAAAGAATATTTGTGCCAAGTTTGATGATTGTATCACAAAGTGAACAATGGTTTCACTAATCTGCTGCACTATTGAAAGAGTGGAAGTAGATGACCCACCAGGACAGCACTAACCTCCGAGCGCGGTAAACAAAATAGGATATTTCAGGCAGTAAAAGCCCCGGTATGAACCAAACCAGATTTTGTTCAAATCTACACACCTATGGCTACTGAAAAATGTAAGGTTCATTTATCAAATGTTATTTTGAAGTATTAACAAACATCATTGTTTTAGAATTTTCGGACGAAATGGGTGATAAATGGAGATGTTACGATTCATGTTTTACTATTTAAAACTCTTTGTCTCGTGATGTTTACAGACCATAGTGATCATTTATACCACAATGGTTATTTCCCATAGGCAATTCTTCCCTGCCTATGTTGCTTTAACATACTGGTATCTATCAGGAGAGAAAAGTTGATTTATGGCATCATATATTATTACAAGCCTGGTGATAGATGGTGATTGAAAAATGCAAGTGTGCTCCAGTAGTTGGAGTTACAGAGTAACAAAACTTTCGGGGCACTCCAGAGAGGATCCCTCACCTTTGGCTAGTTTGTCTTTGTGTAGAACCCCCTCTTTGTCCCCACAGGTGACGGGCAGCTGGGGCTGGTTCCAGATGTACTCTCTGTCTTTCTTGGTCAGAGGAGAACCTGGGAAACACAGCATGGGCTGAGAGAACGGAAAGACCAGAAGGACACACAGAGCAGCTCGGAGAGCTGAAACAGATGTATTTATGCTAACAAACTTCCATCCAGTTTAGGCACATTATATCCTATATCAGGGGTATTCAATTAATCTTCAGCGAGGTCCAGTTACGGAAAATTTCCTCAAGCAAAAGTCCGGAGTATCATAATGTTTAGGCTATGTATATGTATGTATGTATGTATGTATAATATATATACAGGGGCGGAGCCAGAGGGGTGGCTCCGGGTGGCACAGGCCACCCTTGAGATTCGATTGGCCACCCCAGGTGCCACCCCAAATCCTAGTCTACGATTGGCCATTAACATGGTGTAAGGCGGGGCCTTTCTTGATGCTTGCAGCAGTGTGAAGTGTCAGACGTCAGAAATGTAAGTGGCAAACACGCTTGCCTTTATTGGCCTGCGGCACAATTGAACTGCGGAACGAAAGGTTTCCCCGATCAGGAAATACTCCTTAATACGCAACTTTGTGTAGGCTTAACAGAGGTAGCCTAAATATTGTGCCTATGACGATGACAGCTTTAAAAAAAAAAAAAACATTTATTTTACTTGTCTCGCTGGATTGAAGGCAGAATGTGGGCTGTTGCGCAAATAGATGAATGAGGGTTGGCGAGATTCCGTTACCAAAAACCTAAAGTTTTGCTAACATTTTCTTCATTATTATCGTAAAATATGTCTTCATGCAGGGCAGGGCTGGTTCTAACCTAGGCTAGGCTACTATATTTGGGTGGGCTGGTAGAAATTTTGGGTGGGCAACATAGCAAAGCTGTCAAATTGGATCAAAACTAACATAAACACATAACAAACACAAAACAATCAGTACTACCTAGCTTGAGTTGCTGCAGCCAACAGCCAGGGATAGGCAGTATGTCTGATACATGTATGTAAAATACAAAATAGTATGTTGTCATTTTTATTTTATTTAGTTGGAAAAAATGGCATCATATTTTGTATCAAAATACTTTATAGGTTTGTAGTTTAAAAATAGTGCCAAATTCTTTTGGTAAAACCAATAACCTACTTTTGGTGATGTGATTATAAAAGTGCAAAACAATGAATGCAGCACTGGTGCTGACTTGTAATTTGCCCAGAGCTGTTGTGATCAGAATATTGAGATTTAGGCAGATAAGTTTCTTGAAAACTTTAGTCATCCAATTCAAACACATGGAAACCGGTTATGTGGTTGCCATCACGTGCACAATGTTTGCTCACATACAGTACACAATACACTCCTTCATACCAACCTCAAGTTTCTGATGATTAATCACTAATCGGAAGACATGGAACCGGTTATGGTTGCCCTGCAACAAGTTACCCCACGTGAAGATTTTATTAATAATTTGCCCAGACTTGTTGTGATCATAATATTGAGATTCAGGAAGATGAAATTGCTCACATACACAATACACTCCTTCATACCAACCTCAAGTTTCTTGAGAAAATAAACAAATAGACAAAAAAGCAGGTCAAATTATTTATATAAACAGCTACAAAAATAGATGGCCATAGAGTGGGGGAAATATCTTGGATGAGTATATTTTGTATATCTTCATTTACAGTAATATAATCAAATTGATTATATTTTAATGTCCCCATGATGGAATTTGTTTTAGAACAGCATAGCCCAGTGACAGACAACTTAGATAATTAACTTTAATATGTTTGTATTACATTTTATTCAAATACAAAGACATTTTATGTGAGAGTATTTGTGTTTTTTTGTCCTTCAATTTATGAGTAATTTCACATCTTGAGCCTGTTTCTGTTTATCTGGATGTTTTGCCTCATGCCACCCTTGAATTAATCAGTGCCTCACTAGTGCCCCCCTGTTAAAAATGTCTAGAATCGCCACTGTATATATATTAGGATGGATGGATGGAGCCTAGTTGTAAATAGATAGATAGATAGATAGATAGATAGATAGATAGATAGATAGATACTTTATTGATCCCCAAGGGGAAATTCAAGAAATAGAAGATTGTAGGCCTAGGCCTAATGTTTAATGTGAAATAAAATAAGTAGCCTAAAAGGCAACATTCGAAATGAGGATAAATAAGGCAAGATAAGAGTGATTGGGGAGAAAAACTGAGTAGCCTTGGCTATTTTTAAGATCTTAACGTGAACTTAAAACAAGGCTGGTTCCTTGAACCCATTAATCAGCAAGTTTAATTTATTTTTTTTCGTTTTTTTTATGTTGACCCGAAATCCTGGAAACCCAGCAACATCACGTTGTTGGGCAGTGAATGCATGTAGGCTTAAATAGATTTGTGGTGGATCAATCATATTGCCTTCTTAAATCGTAAAATATTCTGTGGTCTCAGTTCACTGTTGAATGGGCCTAGCCTACCTATGCTTGCTCAAAATATATGCTTTGTCTAGAGGGGCTTCAAGAGTAGAGTTCCAGGGCAATTATGCGCAAAACTGTCACATCCATATTTAGTTGGCGTTACGGACGTGACAGTTTTGCGTGGTATTGCCCCCGTATCGTTATATAAAGCTCTGTTCTCGCTGTCTAGCTTTCTCCTCTTTCAGCAACCGATGATTTGAAAATAACTTAGGCCTACTTATCGTTAACTTAGATATCCATCTGATTGTTTCTCGTTCTGTCTCCTCTCCTCGCTCGTTTCAGGCTATCACTCTTCCCCATAGTAGGCTACTTTACTCACTGACTCGACTTTATCAGCATTCACAGATTTCACTGGCTGAGTAGCAGCAAGCGAAATGATGGTTCCTGAAGCTCCTGAAGTAAATGCTGTTATCCTAACCAACGAAACATTTAGCGCAGCTTTGAAATCTTACGTTAAAATCTAAATTAGGCTGTTATGGTCTGGGTCCGGATAGGATCACGTCACGGTCCGGACTCGGACCGCGGTCCGCCATTTGGTGATCCCTGTCCTATATCAAACATTTTCAACTGATGGTGAGCTAGGGACCACAGTTATGCCTCAAAAGCAACCTGAGAAGCACTATTGACAAACAATCTGTAACAACTAGGCCATTAAAGAATCCTTTGGTGTCATGACAGGACTTATTTCATGGTCATAGTTTAATCCATTCCTGTGCAACGTTTTCACTCAAGTTACCAGATTCACTCATAAACTAGGCTATGCTGTTTTGCGCTGTTCTGAAGAAATGCCTGCGGTGAATAAATTATTTTATTTTTAAAAGATCGATCAACTTCTCATTAAAGGATTCATGGTAGGCTATTTTGTTGCTCTGATTGGTTAGGTCTATCCAATTGCGTGCAGAGGCATTTCCCCCCCTGTATCGGTTGAAACACACCCCATAATCACGTCCCAATGCTCTGATTCCAGACTCAAATTCTGAATAGAATTTTGAGCATGGCTACGTCAGGCTACTTCGAGTCTATAGTCTGAGGGTTTACCCCTGTAATGAAGTGCGCCTGAGCGGGTGGATTGGTCAGGGCTGAATGATGAACAAATGCAGTAGACTGTATTCAAAATGTTTTTTTCTTTTATTATTATTTTTAGGCTACCGGCAGGTTATACGTAATAGTTTTGCACGGTGCACCGATACTAAAAAAGAATCGCTATACCCTGAAATGAAAAATTTCACAATACCTAATTTTATTAGTATCGATACTTTTAAGAATGGCCGTGTTCTTTTGAATTAACATCCGTGTGCGCAAGGCATGCTTCTAGTGGCTTCCCTAGCCTGCGCGTCTTTTCTTCTCACACATACGGTATAAGCTGTCGTGCAATAAACAGCAAGACATGGCTGCAAGTTTAAGTGATGCTGTGGCTGCACAGCACATAATAATAGTCTAATATCAAGTTGATTTGCTCACTTACATCTCTTAAGTTTGTGTTGCTATCTACCTAGGCTATGGGATTTAAGTCATTTAGGCATACTGCTGGGTTTAATATCAGAAATTGGCTACGCAACCTTGGCAAACTTTTACATCTGGAGAGAGCTCCTTGCTAACTATTCCACTAGCTCAGGTCATGTCTGTCATTTGTATGTGCATCAATGCTCACTAATATCATAAATGAACATTGCAAGACACTCATCTCTTTTATGATCCCAGAAAGATTTCAACTTGTTAGTTTTTTGAACATGTATTTTATCTAATGACACAAAAAGCACAAGGAATTGTATCCACATATCCTTGTTATGCACTATATGCAACTATTTTTCACTAGCCTAAAACTGTGAAACTGAAGGCTAACTACCCTCATGTATTTCTTAAAGCGACAGGTAGGCCGCAAGGTGAACCACTTCAATTCCTTCCAAGCAACCTGTATAGCAACCAACATAAAGAGGACGGCTTCTTTAGGCCTTTCCTCACCTCTCTGGTCCATCTTTCTCCTCTTCAACTCAGAAAATTTGGCATCCAAATTCTATTAATCTGTGCAAACTTTCAATGAGTTATGTTGCAGCCTATTGTTACTTCTTTGCTGTTTATCTAGTATGCACAGAATAGCTGGACTATATCCTCTTTAGATACTGACATTTTCTACTATAAACTCACACCTCCCATCAGTTTAGGATAGGAATAGCATAGGGGTGTACGCAGGGATTCTGCTTGACTTCTGTCTGTGCAGTAGACTTTGCAAATCACTGCATGAACCTGGCAAAAGATCTTGCCAAACAAGCTTTGTCACTTCCTTGCCTTGTTTGCAAATTTTGAACGTGAACTCATGAAATCTAATTTGGAAGTCAAATGAAATGCAGATACAATACAATACCCCTGTTCACATACAGTACACACTTTTTTCTCAGTTGGATTGAAATTATTCTCATTAAAAAAGTCAGACCAACTGTTTACATAGCACAATAATCTAATCCAAGTGTTTATAGACCCTTTCAATGTTACTAGAGGGTTTCTGAAGAAGTTGAATCCTTCCACTGACAGAAACCCTCCTTGTTTTAGCCTCTCTGCTCACTTTAAAAGTTTGCAATACTAAGTTTAACTCTCTCATCCTTTTGGGGTGCAGGCACAGATCCTGCTTGACTCTTGTCTGTGCAGCGACTCCTGCACAATCCCTGCAGAGCATTTGGGCTGAGCCATAGACTGTGCCAAGCATGGCCTCTCTTAACATCCATTACTCAGTTTCAGCTTCAAAATGGCTCCTGTTTCTACTGTTCACCACAATGATGCTCAACCTATTCCAGCCTAGATGCTCGATTGCTCTCATTCTCTAAATTTTGCTCCAATCACTCAGGTCTTATGATCTGATCTGATTTTATGTTATTGATTCACCACAGATTCCCATAGCTCTCGGTCACCCTTGGTTAGTCAAACACAATCCGCACATTAATTGGGTGAATAATTCTGCCTCTCCTCCACGAGGTCGTCTATAGTCTCTGGCACCCCCTGATAATATGGCCATGAACAAGTACATTGAGGACTCCCTAGCAGCAGGTATTATCTTCCCTTTTCCTCTCCAGCAGGGGCAGATCCAAGGAGGACAATGAGTTGCACCCGTGCGCCTTTTTCTCGAGTAAGTTAACGTCTGCAGAGGGGAACTACGATGGGGGGGGGCCGAGAACTTCTGGCAGTCAAGCTCACTCTGGAGGAATGGCGAGTTTGCAGTTTGCAGGCACAAAAGTTCAGCAATCTGATTGAGCTTTTACATGGCTGTTCAATCAGATTCTAAAAGGAATGCACCACCCTTTTCAATCAGAATGAAATTCAAATTGGATTGGCCAGTTATATTCCAATCAAGGTGTTTATATTAGTATTTTTATTCCAATTGAGGCATGACTCTGATTCTAATCGGATTAAATGTGTCCATGTAAACCCACCTAGTGTACTAGGCCTACAGATTTAGAGTGAGTGTGTACTCAAATTAAGAACTGGCTTGCTGTAAATGAGTATACATTTGTGCTGGACTGACACACTAGACTGTGTGTAGACTTACCTTCAATTGGTTTCCAACGCTTCTCCTTCTTCTTCTTTCTTTCCTCCCTTTTGCACGTGCTACTATTCCTCTCCTTCACCTCCTTTTCTTTCACCTCTTTATTCTTTCCCTCTGCATACTTCCCCTTGCTTGTACAGTCCATCTCTGGTTGACTTTTATTGATTGAGAAAGATCCTGAATTTGAGACAGAAAATGAAACCAGGGAGACTGATCAAAACCTGTTCCCAAAGACCACCAAGCACGCAACGCTGCAACGTTTTGAGCAGAACTTTGTAAAGCTTTTCAATTTTCTTTATTTTGTAAATCCAAACAGTTCTGCTACACTGCCTATGTAAGCTACACCAGTTTAAATCATATATATCCTCTGACACAATAGGGGAGGTGCAAAGACAATAAGCAAGGTGGTTCAGTGAGTATGCCTATTGTGTAATATACTGTTGAAGTCTACTGTTTTTTTGTTTTTTTATCTAGGTGGTGTTTTTTTTATTATTGTTATTGGTTAAGTGGTCCTTTGTCTGAAAAAGTCTGAGAAACACTACTTTAAGATAACCACAGTGGTAGTTTAATTGTTATAAAGCCAATTGTTATTGTGAAATAAAAGTTTGTTTGTGTTTGCTGGCACAAACATTCTGCAATCTGGTTGAGCTTTTATATGGCTGTTCAATCAATGCACCACCCTTTTCAATCAGAATGAAATTCAAATTGGATTGGCCAGTTATATTCCAATCAAGGTGTTTATTAGTATTTTTATTCCAATTGAGGCATGAATCTGATTCTAATCGGATTAAATGTGTCCATGTAAACCCACCTAGTGTACTAGGCCTACATATTTAGATTGAGTGTGTACTCAAATTAAGAACTGGCTTGCTGTGAATGAGTTTACATTTGTGCTACACTGATACACTAGACTGTGTGTAGACTTACTGTCAATTGGTTTCCGACGCTTCTCCTTCTTCTTTTTGACCTCCTCCTCCTCCTTTCTTTCCTCCCTTTTGCTCGGGCTACTCCATTTTCTTTTTTGACTACTCCTCTCCTTCACCTCCTTTTCTTTCACCTCTTTATTCTTTCCCTCTGCATCCTTCCCCTTGCTTGTACAGTCCATCTCTGGTTGACTTTTATTGATTGAGAAAGACCCTGAATTTGAGACAGAAAATGAAACCAGGGAGACTGATCAAAGCCTGTTCCCAAAGACCACCAAGCACGCAACGCTGCAACGTTTTGAGCAGAACTTTGTAAAGCTTTTCAATTTTCTTTATTTTGTAAATCCAAACAGTTCTGCTACACTGCCTATGTAAGCTACACCAGTTTAAATCATATATATCCTCTGACACAATAAGCGAGGTGCAAAGACAATAAGCAAGGTGGTTTAGTGAGTATGCCTATTGTGTAATATACTGTTGAAGTCTACTGTTTTTTTTTTTTTTTTATCTAGGTGGTGTTTTTTTAAAATTATTATTATTGGTTAAGTGGTCCTTGGTCTGAAAAAGTTTGAGAAACACTACTTTAAGATAACCACAGTGGTAGTGTAATTGTTATAAAGCCAATTGTTATTGTGAAATAAAAGGTTGTTTGTGTTTGCTGGAACAAAAATTCTGCAATCTGGTTGAGCTTGGCTAATCAATGCACCACCCTTTTCAATCAGAATGAAATTCAAATGGGATTGGCCAGTTGTATTCCAATCAAGGTGTTTATATTAGTATTTTTATTCCAATTGAGGCATGAATCTGATTCTAATCGGATTAAATGTGTCCATGTAAACCCATCTAGTGTACTATTTATCGGACGGGTATGGCGCGGGAATCGTTCCTAAAACCTTCCGACCGTCCATGTGATCGACCAACCGATCAACCAACCAAACATACCATCCGCCTTACTGACATGTATAAGAATAATTGCCCTTTTTATAAGCAGCCTGCATACCTACATGTAGCCTACTTACACGTCTCCAACATGTGCTCAGAATTGGTGCAACATGTATTCTGTTGGAACATGATGGATAGGCGTGTGTTGAACATGCATACATGTAGTAAAACTGTACAATGTTGAAACTTCATTAAATGAACATTTATTAGCCCATTTGTATTGTTGTCGTTATTATTGCTATTGTGTCGTAATTATTGCTATTGTTGCTAAAAACTATTATGCGTAATACTAATGTAGCCATAATGGCCTTACGAACTAAGCCCATGCATTTATATTGAGGATGAGTGCCGTCTCCTCATTAGAAAGTATCTGCCCGTAGTTGTAACACTTTGAGCAGCACAAGAATTTTGGGCAGAAAATGTAGGGGGTGTCCTACATTTTGTGATATAATTTTGTAGATGTAACTTCCCAGATAGCAAGAGGCTGGCTGGCGGACCGACTGTCGCTCCATTGAGGCCATAGCTGGCGGTCCGCTGGCATTTTGCTCATCGATTCTCTGGCGGTCCGCTGGCGGATTGCAGACAAATTGCCCAATATTTTGCCACTATTAATTTAAAATCTTTTTCATTTGCTCAGTTATACTCCATATATAATTTTATTAACTTTTCTTAATATTCATGACAAGTTAAGCTAAAGTAAAGTGGCACCGGCGCATACAACCAGCCGTCCCCTATCTGCCAATCTGATTTTGCTATCTGGGTTAAACTCAGAACCATAGAATTTGCAGTGCTCTCCCTGCCATAAGTGCTCGTCAAGCCATACTGACCGAGTCACCGACAACTAAACTAAAAAACGTGAACATATCACCCCAGTTCTGGCTTCACTCCACTGGCTCCCCATCCGCTACCGCATCAATTTCAAACTCCTCTTAACTGTATACAAATCTCTCCATGGTCTGGCCCCCACCTGTCTGATCTTCTACACCACCATTCCCCTTCCAGAGCACTACGGTCAGCAGACCAACTGCGGCTGGAAGAACCCAGGGCGAGGCTGAAAACTAGGGGGGACAGAGCCTTTTCAGAGGCAGCCCCTAGACTCTGGAACTGCCTCCCCCTCCACATCCGTTCAGCTCAGCCTCTAAATGTTTTTAAGTCCCTTTTAAAGACCCACCTCTTTTCACTTGCCTTTGGCTAGTGTCTCCCTTTATGCCCCAGTGTTTAGTTTTAAATGTTCTTTTTCTTTTCTTAATTTATTTTAACTATAGCCCTTTTTGTTTTGTTTTTTTTGTGCCTTCCTGTTTAATTTATTGCACTGTATTGTGAAGCACTTTGGTGCGGCTAAGCCGTCTGTAAATGCGCTTTATAAATAAATTTGACATTGACATTGACATTGACAAGGCTGTCGAAATGGACTTACCTCTACACCACGATAGGACCCAAGTCCTCTGGCACCGAGGTGAAGTTAGTTTGATATTTGATATTCGGATATTCGACAGATATTCAAAAAAAAAAAAATTATGCTGCCGGTTTCACCCCGTGTTTGCAGACAATGTACAAACAGATGACGTGTCTACTTGCTCCCAGCCGACCATAGGGACCGTCTAAAAAGTAACTTCTGAATTACCTTCATAGTCTTTTTTGTCAATAGCTTTGACATCATGTGACCTAGTGACTCCAAACCAATTCAAAATAGTTATCCTATATGGGACTCATCAGACACACTTCTTTTTATAGTCACTGTATGCACACTGTATTTTATATGAATATTTTAAAGATAATACATTATTTATCATAAGAAACGGTCTCCTTTTTTTCAATACCTCCCAAGCCATGCGACCTAGTGACTCTAAACCAATGCAGAATAGTTATCCTATATGGGACTCATCGGGCACACCTCTTTTTATGGTCACTGTATGCACACTGTATTTTTTATGAATATTTTAAAGAAAATACATTATTTCATATAAGAAACAGTCTTCTATTTTTCAATACCTCCCAGGTCATGTGACCTAGTAACTCCAAACCAATTCAAAATAGTTATCCTATATGGGACTCATCAGACACATCTCTTTTTATAGTCACTGTATGCACACTGTATTTTATATGAATATTTTAAATATAATACATTATTTATCATAAGAAACGGTCTCCTTTTATTCAATACCTCCCAAGCCATGCGACCTAGTGACTCCAAACCAATGCAGAATAGTTATCCTATATGGGACTCATCGGGCACACCTCTTTTTATGGTCACTGTATGCACACTGTATTTTTTATGAATATTTTAAAGAAAATACATTATTTCATATAAGAAACAGTCTCCTTTTTTTCAATACCTCCCAGGTCATGTGACCTAGTGACTCCAAACCAATGCAGAATAATTATCCTATATAGGACTCATCGGGCACACCTCTTTTTATAGTCACTGTATACACACTGTATTTTATATGAATATTTTAAAGAAAATACATTATTTCATATAAGAAACAGTCTCCTTTTTTTCAATACCTCCCAAGTCATGTGACCTAGTGACTCCAAACCAATGCAGAATTGTTATCCTATATGGGACTCATCAGGCACACCTCTTTTTATGATCACTGTATGCACACTGTATTTTATATGAATATTTTAAAGATAATACATTATTTCATATAAGAAACAGTCTCCTTATTTTCAATACCTCCCAGGTCATGTGACCTAGTGACTCCAAACCAATGCAGAATTGTTATCCTATATGGGACTCATCGGGCACACCTCTTTTTATGATCACTGTATGCACACTGTATTTTATATGAATATTTTAAAGATAATACATTATTTACCATAAGAAACGGTCTCCTTTTTTTCAATACCTCCCAAGCCATGCGACCTAGTGAATCCAAACCAATGCAGAATAGTTATCCTATATGGGACTCATCAGGCACACCTCTTTTTATGGTCACTGTATGCACACTGTATTTTATATGAATATTTTGTAAAAAAAATACATTATTTCCTATATGAATGGTCCTCTTTTTTCAATACCTCCCAAGTCATGTGACCTAGTGACTCCAAACCAATGCAGAATAGTTATCCTATATGGGACTCATCGGGCACACCTCTTTTTATGGTCACTGTATGCACACTGTATTTTATATGAATATTTTGTGAAAAAAATACATTATTTCCTATATGAATGGTCCTCTTTTTTCAATACCTCCCAATTCATGTGACCTAGTGACTCCAAACCAATGCAGAATAGTTATCCTATATGGGACTCATTGGGCACACCTCTTTTTATAGTCACTGTATGCACACTGTATTTTATATGAATATTTTAAAGAAAATACATTATTTACCATAAGAAACGGCCTCCCTTTTTTCAATACCTCCCAAGCCTTGCGACCTAGTGACTCCAAACCAATGCAGAATAGTTATCCTATATGGGACTCATCAGGCACACCTCTTTTTATGGTCACTGTATGCACACTGTATTTTACATTAATATTTTAAAGAAAATACATTATTTCATATAAGAAACAGTCTCCTTTTTTTCAATACCTCCCAAGCCATGTGACCTAGTGACTCCAAACCAATGCAGAATAGTTATCCTATATGGGACTCATCAGACACACCTCTTTTTATGGTCATTGTATGCACACTGTATTTTATGTGAATATTTTGTAAAAAAAATACATTATTTCCTATATGAATGGTCCTCTTTTTTCAATACCTCCCAAGTCATGTGACCTAGTGACTCCAAACCAATGCAGAATAGTTATCCTATATGGGACTCATCGGGCACACCTCTTTTTATGGTCACTGTATGCACACTGTATTTTATATGAATATTTTGTAAAAAAAATACATTATTTCCTATATGAATGGTTCTCTTTTTTCAATACCTCCCAAGTCATGTGACCTAGTGACTCCAAACCAATGCAGAATAGTTATCCTATATGGGACTCATCGGGCACACCTCTTTTTATTGTCACTGTATGCACACTGTATTTTATATGAATATTTTAAAGAAAATACATTATTTACCATAAGAAACGGTCTCCTTTTTTTCAATACCTCCCAAGCCATGCGACCTAGTGACTCCAAACCAATGCAGAATAGTTATCCTATATGGGACTCATCAGACACACCTCTTTTTATAGCAACTGTATGCACACTGTATTTTATATGAATTCTTTTAATAAAATACATTATTTCATATAAGAAACAGACTCCTTTTTTTCAATACCTCCCAAGCCATGTGACCTAGGGACTCCAAACCAATGCAGAATAGTTATCCTATATGGGACTCATCGGGCACACCTCTTTTTATGGTCACTGTATGCACACTGTATTTTTTATGAATATTTTAAAGAAAATACATTATTTCATATAAGAAACAGTCTTCTATTTTTCAATACCTCCCAGGTCATGTGACCTAGTGACTCCAAACCAATTCAAAATAGTTATCCTATATGGGACTCATCAGACACATCTCTTTTTATGGTCACTGTATGCACACTGTATTTTATATGAATATTTTAAATATAATACATTATTTATCATAAGAAACGGTCTCCTTTTATTCAATACCTCCCAAGCCATGCGACCTAGTGACTCCAAACCAATGCAGAATAGTTATCCTATATGGGACTCATCGGGCACACCTCTTTTTATGGTCACTGTATGCACACTGTATTTTTTATGAATATTTTAAAGAAAATACATTATTTCATATAAGAAACAGTCTCTTTTTTTTCAATACCTCCCAGGTCATGTGACCTAGTGACTCCAAACCAATGCAGAATAATTATCCTATATAGGACTCATCGGGCACACCTCTTTTTATAGTCACTGTATGCACACTGTATTTTATATGAATATTTTAAAGAAAATACATTATTTCATATTAGAAACAGTCTCCTTTTTTTCAATACCTCCCAAGTCATGTGACCTAGTGACTCCAAACCAATGCAGAATTGTTATCCTATATGGGACTCATCAGGCACACCTCTTTTTATGATCACTGTATGCACACTGTATTTTATATGAATATTTTAAAGATAATACATTATTTCATATAAGAAACAGTCTCCTTTTTTTCAATACCTCCCAGGTCATGTGACCTAGTGACTCCAAACCAATGCAGAATTGTTATCCTATATGGGACTCATCGGGCACACCTCTTTTTATGATCACTGTATGCACACTGTATTTTATATGAATATTTTAAAGATAATACATTATTTACCATAAGAAACGGTCTCCTTTTTTTCAATACCTCCCAAGCCATGCGACCTAGTGAATCCAAACCAATGCAGAATAGTTATCCTATATGGGACTCATCAGGCACACCTCTTTTTATGGTCACTGTATGCACACTGTATTTTATATGAATATTTTGTAAAAAAAAATACATTATTTCCTATATGAATGGTCCTCTTTTTTCATATATATACCTCGCAAGCTTTTTTCTCGCTAGACATCACAGATCAACATAGAACTGTTCTGCTATGTGATAATAATCAGACACATGTCAATGTGAAATAATATTTTGCATGAACTATCATATTTATTTCCTATGGAAAACAGCTTTTTGCTCAATAGCTGCCATATAAGGGGTCCTAGACAACACAGATCAATACAGAACTGTTCTGCTATGGGGTACTTATCAGACACACCTCAATATGAAAAATGATTTGGCATCTACTATTATATGGAAGGTATTGAGAAAACACAGTTTCCATAGGAAACAAATGGGTACTATAAAATAGTACGTGCAAAAATTATATTAATTTGAGGTGTGTCTGATTAGTCCCATAAAGGATATTCTGCATTGGTTTGGTGTCCCTACGTCACTTCCCTTGGGGGGGGGGGGGGGTATTGAAAAAGGAGACCATTCCTTATAGGAAACGATGTATTTTCTTTAAAATATTAATATAAAATAGTGTGCTTTCAATGGTTATAGGAAGAGGTGTGTCTGATGAGTCCCATATAGGGTAACTATTCTGCATTGGTTTGGAGTCACTAGGTCACATGGCTTGGGAGGTATTGAAAAAAAGGAGACCATTCCTCATGGGAAATAATGTATTTTCTTTAAAATATTCATATAAAATACAGTGTGCATACAGTGACCATAAAAAGAGGTGTGCCCGATGAGTCCCATATAGGATAACTATTCTGCATTGGTTTGGAGTCACTAGGTCACATGACTTGGGAGGTATTGAAAAAAGAGGACCATTCATATAGGAAATAACGTATTTTTTTACAAAATATTCATATAAAATACAGTGTGCATACAGTGACCATAAAAAGAGGTGTGTCTGATGAGTCCCATATAGGATAACTATTCTGCATTGGTTTGGAGACACTAGGTCACATGGCTTAGGAGGTATTGAAAAAAAGGAGACCATTCCTTATGGGAAATAATGTATTTTCTTTAAAATATTCATATAAAATACAGTGTGCATACAGTGACCATAAAAAGAGGTGTGCCCGATGAGTCCCATATAGGATAACTATTCTGCATTGGTTTGGAGTCACTAGGTCACATGACCTGGGAGGTATTGAAAAAAAGGAGACTGTTTCTTATATGAAATAATGTATTTTCTTTAAAATATTAATATAAAATACAGTGTGCATACAGTGACTATAAAAAGAGGTGTGCCCGATGAGTAGTCCCATATAGGATAACAATTCTGCATTGGTTTGGAGTCACTAGGTCACATGACCTGGGAGGTATTGAAAAAAAGAAGATTGTTTCTTATATGAAATAATGTATTTTCTTTAAAATATTCATAAAAAATACAGTGTACATACAGTGACCATAAAAAGAGGTGTGCCCGATGAGTCCCATATAGGATAACTATTCTGCATTGGTTTGGAGTCACTAGGTCACATGACTTGGGAGGTATTGAAAAAAGAGGACCATTCATATAGGAAATAACGTATTTTTTTTACAAAATATTCATATAAAATACAGTGTGCATACAGTGACCATAAAAAGAGGTGTGTCTGATGAGTCCCATATAGGATAACTATTCTGCATTGGTTTGGAGACACTAGGTCACATGGCTTAGGAGGTATTGAAAAAAAGGAGACCATTCCTTATGGGAAATAATGTATTTTCTTTAAAATATTCATATAAAATACAGTGTGCATACAGTGACCATAAAAAGAGGTGTGCCCGATGAGTCCCATATAGGATAACTATTCTGCATTGGTTTGGAGTCACTAGGTCACATGACCTGGGAGGTATTGAAAAAAAGGAGACTGTTTCTTATATGAAATAATGTATTTTCTTTAAAATATTAATATAAAATACAGTGTGCATACAGTGACTATAAAAAGAGGTGTGCCCGATGAGTCCCATATAGGATAACTATTCTGCATTGGTTTGGAGTCACTAGGTCGCATGGCTTGGGAGGTATTGAAAAAAAGGAGACCGTTTCTTATGGTAAATAATGTATTTTTTTTACAAAATATTCATATAAAATACAGTGTGCATACAGTGATCATAAAAAGAGGTGTGCCCGATGAGTCCCATATAGGATAACAATTCTGCATTGGTTTGGAGTCACTAGGTCACATGACCTGGGAGGTATTGAAAAAAAGGAGACTGTTTCTTATATGAAATAAAGTATTTCCTTTAAAATATTAATGTAAAATACAGTGTGCATACAGTGACCATAAAAAGAGGTGTGCCCGATGAGTCCCATATAGGATAACTATTCTGCATTGGTTTGGAGTCACTAGTTCACATGACTTGGGAGGTATTGAAAAAAGAGGACCATTCATATAGGATATAATGTATTTTTTTACTAAATATTCATATAAAATACAGTGTGCATACAGACTATCAAAAAAGGGGTGTGTCTGATGAGTCCCATATAGGATAAATATTCTGCATTGGTTTGGAGTCACTAGGTCACATGATGTCAAAGCTATTGACAAAAAAGACTATGAAGGTAATTCAGAAGGTACTTTTTAGACTGTCCCTAAGGTCGGCTGGGAGCAAGTAGACAGGTCATCTGTTTGTACATTGTCTGCAAACACGGGGTGAAACTGGCCGCATACATTTTTTTTTTGAAAATCTGTCGAATATCCGAATATCAAATATCAAACTAACTTCACCTCGGTTCCACTGGCAGTAAGACGTTTGTAGGTTATGTTTTTTGCTCTAGCCTACCATACATTTCCCACCCATATCATGTAGGCTACTCAAATGCAAAACACAGAACGGAAGTCATATCGCAGATGACGTTTGGAAAACGAAAATTAAAGGGCAACTTGGCAGGATTTCCCCCTCTGCTGGAGAAATTGTGCATTATGCTATTTTAAACTGTGGAAAAAGGTAAAGATAAAGCACATGGATTTTGTTTACAAGCTAGCAAAACGGTTAGCATAAGTTTGGCAGACAATGTGGATGTTACAAGGTAAGAAACACGATTTAAAACTAGTTTCTTGTTTCTCACTTATCTTTTCGGGACGGTAGTCTCAATGTTGCAAGGTTGGTTTTCCGCCTGGGGACGCTAGGGGCAGCGGGAAAAGTCACCATTTTCACCGGAACAGGTCATTTAACCATCCAAATGATTTCTAAACGGGTTTATTACGTTGAAATAGTTGCCAAGTTCCCCTTTAAAGAGCTGTAGGCTACTTTTGTGTTTATTATTTTTTAAATGTAGCCTTTGTCATGTCATGGGCACCCTCCATCCGGCATCTTTTGTCTTTTTGTTGTGTCTTGTTTGTGGAGCGCTTTGGGTTGCACTCTGTGCATGTTAAATGCGCTTTAAAAATAAAACTGACTTGACTTGACAAATAAAGTGAGTGTGAGTGTGGCACAAAGTAGCCTAGCCTGGCCAATGTATCCGCCTGTTAAAGGAACCATATGTAAGATTGTGGCCAAAACTGGTACTGCAATCACTTTCAAATTACTGTAGAGAGGTGTATCCCCTCCCCCTCCTCCCTGACTCGAGATTGCCAACCTGGATGCCGAAACACTACTGACTTCGTGATTAGTAGATAGGTGGAGGGTGGCGCATCAGGCCAAAACACAGAATGACATGACAAAACACAACATCAACATCAGTTGAGTAGCCTAGAAATCTAGACGCACCCTAGCGGCGGCAAATTAATTTGCTCAGCCTGTACGTCTAGTATCAAACCATAGGAATTTCTATTGGCTGACGCCGTGGACTTCATCCAATCACAGCGCTCTATTTTGTTAGAGAGTCTTAAGGCGGGCTTAACAGGATAACGTCCTGCGACGGTGAACAACAAGGAAGGTGGCTATGGCGAACGAAGAGCGGTTGTTTGAATCGGCGTTGGCGTCAACTTTGGAGGAGTTGGACTTGTGCTTTTCTTTGAAAGTAGAGCAGCACAATGCACTTAAGTCATTCCTTTCGAAGAAGGATGTATTTGCCGTTTTGCCGACCGGATACGGATATGGTCGTAGCGCTGGCCTATTGCATGCCTAGGCAGTTTGACAATTCTCTGCCCGCCCCTTGGATTAAGCAGGTGAATGATTCAATTCCAGACTATACATTTCAATGACATAGGATGGCCCGCCAGGCTATCAGTTGAGGGCTGCAACTTCACTTTTTAAATGACAATATCCTGGCCGGACTACTGTTGTCAGTGATATAAGTATTTGAAATTAACATGTAAGGGATAATGGACGACATGGTGGTCTGTTTACAGAAGTTAATGCACGGTCGAGGTTGTAAAACGGCCCCGACGCGAAGCGGAGGGCCGTTTAAACCTCATAGTGCATTAACTTCTGTGAACAGACCACCGTGGAGTCCATTATCCCGCTTATTCCACTGTTGCCACTTGCGTTGTGTTCATTTCCTGTTACAATTTAAACGTTTTAATCGCTAAAACTGTCTTGTTTGTAGAACTAATTTCTTCCGACACATATCAACTAATTTCTCAACTCACAGGACAAACTGCCGTTACTAGTTCTAAATGGATGGTTGCTACGGCCAAAGGCCAGTCGTTAGTTCTATCTCTCCCGTTGTCAAGCGGGCGTATCCCAAGATTCTGATGAACTTTAGCTTTGAAACATCGCTATTTTACTTAGCCTGCTGTCATCCATCTAGCTAAAAGCCACCTCCGTCATATGCTACAATGTTGCAATGTTCTGAAAGTCTGCATTTTACAGCTCGGATGCAACGTGACAGTTCATTTAAACTTCACAACGAGTTTGGCGAATTAATATACAAGTGTGATACGGCCAAAAAATGGATCTACTTCATAGGTGTGCAGATAACATACGGTTAATGGTCGTTCTAAATTACGTAGGACAATGGGAAATTCAACCAAGCAGTGGAATAAGATTTCTTAATGTCTAGTGACATATTAGGGCCATTTTATGATTAATTGAAATACATTTCTTACATACGGTTCCTTTAAGATAGACAAAATTACTTTGTAGGCCTACCTAAGTCAACGTTGGTCTTTTGTTAATTCAACAAATGCATTTCAGAGAAGACTAATTATAGGCCAGGGGTTCCCAAACTTTCCATGAAAAGTCCCCCAAACGGAGATGTGAAAAATTGCCGGAATTCTCCTTTAATTTATTTTTACATTTGCCGTATAGTAGCCTAAGCTATAGGCTATATTGTAGCCTAGGCCTAAATGGGTTTAATAAATCTTGCAAAAGGGGGCCTCGACCAGTTCTGACCTAATAGGCCTACTTCAAAGGCCCACTTCAAACAACATAATAATTCATTCAGGGTAGCTTCATATTATAGCCATGTAACTTACTGGGTGGTTTTTGGTGGTAACATTAACATTACAGACAACTTGAATTTAACTAACTGAATGTGTTAACATGAGTTATTCCACTGCTTGGTTGAATTTCCCATTGTCCTACGTAATTTAGAACGACCATTAACCGTATGTTATCTGCACACCTATGAAGTAGATCCATTTTTTGGCCGTATCACACTTGTATATTAATTCGCCAAACTCGTTGTGAAGTTTAAATGAACTGTCACGTTGCATCCGAGCTGTAAAATGCAGACTTTCAGAACATTGCAACATTGTAGCATATGACGGAGGTGGCTTTTAGCTAGATGGATGACAGCAGGCTAAGTAAAATAGCGATGTTTCAAAGCTAAAGTTCATCAGAATCTTGGGATACGCCCTCCACGGTGGTCTGTTCACAGAAGTTAATGCACTACGAGGTTTAAACGGCCCTCCGCTTCGCGTCGGGGCCGTTTTACAACCTCGACCGTGCATTAACTTCTGTGAACAGACCACCGTGTCGTCCATTATCCCTTACCTAGCTAACGGTAGAACTATCACTGCCACTAACGTTAATATTACTGAACGTATGTTTGTCAGTCTGCTGTTAAACAACTCCATGAGGTGGTCATGGTTTCCGAGTGTATTCCGCTAATATTTTGTCTCCGGATTTTTAATGTTTGTCAACATCATTCACTGATCATGGTTCGTGAAAGTCTTGATATAAAGTTCTGTCAATAGCAGTGATTAATTTACTCTTTTTCTTTCTTTGATTGACAGGGCTGACCCCCAAATGGACCGTGGAATCTATAGCTGTCTTCATGGAAGTAACTTATCACATGCTGATGCTGCTTTTAGAGTAGGCTATCCATTCAAAAATAAAGTAAACTGTCAAATAAATAATTATGTCGAACTGTTTTATTTCATTGCATGGCTATTTGTTGCCCATTTTCTCTCAATGCAACCCAAATACTGGATTTAGAAAACCCGACAACTGGTTATTTTAACTAGCAGTTCTGTTGATATAACCCAGTGGTTTGGGTTGAATCTATACCCAATATACTGTGTGAATTTTACTCAACATTTATATAGTTATAACCCAGCACATTGGTTAGCTTTACCCAGTCTATTGTGCCAATTTAACTAACATTGTGTTAATATAACCCAGCGTTTTGGGTTAGAATCATACCCAATCTGCTGGGTATAATAATGTTCCCAGACCATTGGGTTAGGATAACTCAATGTGGTGTTGGTCCAATTGTTAACCAGCGGCTGGGTTATATTTGGGTTATTTTTAACCCAACATTTTTTAGAGTGTAATATCGTAATAATAGGTATATTTCTACATTTTTTATTCATTTATTTTTTTTTGCTTTTATTTTTCCTTCCAACTTGCTGGAGCCCCCCAGGGGTCCCGGCCCCCACTTTGAAAACCACTGATTTTCTATTTTCTATATTCCATAAGTTCCTTTTGGTGAAGGGCCTTCTGATGCCATAGCACAAAATGTCATGGCACATAGTCATGTGTTCCTTGTAATGTAAAATGTAAATATGTCTATATGTTGGGGGTTAGCCGTGGCCTACTGGTTAGCGCTTCGGACTTGTAACCGGAGGGTTGCCGGTTCGAGTGCTCAAGTGCCCTTGAGCAAGGCTTCTAACCCCTCAGGCAGCTCACTGCGCCGGGTTAGTGTGTGCTTCACCTCACTGTGTGCTGAGTGTGTTTCACTAATTCACGGATTGGGATAAATGCAGAGACCAAATTTCCCTCACGGGATCAAAAGAGTATATACTTATACTTATATGTACAGTGCTGTTTAAAAGTCTGGGGTCACTTGGAAAATTAGGCCTACCTGTTTTTGAAGGGAAATCAAATTTTGAGAGCATTAATAATAACAGCAAACCATCAGAAATACAGTGGAGATGTAAATGTAGATGAAAATGTTGTTAATGACTAAAATAGTTTTTAAAGCAGCCCTATGTATGTTTTTTACCAGCCTAACAGCTTCAAAGCCATTTTGATGGTAAAGGAGCATGTAATAGGGGAAGACCTAGCATAGCCATAGAGCTTAGCTAACAGCACTTCACAGGCAGACAACCAGCCTTGCAACTTGGTCTGACGCAAGCCGGAGAACCGTGAAACCTGCCTGATCAAGTCCTTCGGATCCAAAACAAAAGCACGTGCATGGTGTACAGGGGGATGGTCTCAAGCCGTGACAATTTACAACAGCAAGACTTCAGAATGTTTTTGGGACAGAATTGTGAAGAAAAGGCCAAATTTCAGACTGGCCAATGAAAAGGAAAGATCAAGATGGGCAGAAGAACACAAACAGGCGACATAGGAAGAAAAAATTTATAAATATTTACAGTAAGTATAATATAAGTTTTATGGACAGACAAATCAAAGGTGCTCCGGTCATGAATAAGAACATTTGTGAGATGTAGACAAAATGCTGGAGGAGTGTTTGAACTGGCCATGGTTTGGTGGTAGTGAAGTGGAGAATTTGTACATGAAAGGAATCTTGAAGAAGGAAGGCTATCCATGTGAATGGTGTTTGATTGAAGCCAATTTCCTCCGAAAAGAGGACAGTGACCCAAAGCAAAGCTCCAAACTATGCAGGAATCAGGGAAGAAGCAGTCAGCTGGTATTCTGTCTATAATGTAGTGGCATGTCGATTTCTAAGTAACTCCAAACTTTTAAATGGTAACGTATGGAATGCCTTTTGCAATAATGCCATAGCAATTTCCTTAATTGCTATTTCATGGTAATGATATAGATAGGTGTCCACAAAAGGTTGTTGATATTCAAAGCTCTCAGGTGAAAAGTTGTTGATATTTAGTTCAATATCCCAATCAAATTTCATCTCCAGCTATAGGATATAGAGCAATTTGCTTAATTTGACAAAAACATTTTTTGGATTAGAATCATAGACTTAAAAAAGGTAAATTATAGTTTGGAGAAGAGTCAGAAGTGGTTTTCCATATATGAGCTGTTACTTAAAAACTACTGTTTTGAGACAGCTAATACAAGACATTCCATAAAAATGTACATTGCATTGAAATTTATATTGCATTGAGACAAGGGGTGATAGATTTTTTGCTTTGATGAAAAAAAATGATGACAAAATAGTGATATCATTTCAACATAGGTGTTTTTTTTATTGAAATTTGGCTGAAGAGCTGTTGGTATGAGCTCTACTGCATGTTAGTCGTATCCTCAACATGAAATTTAGTTGGAGGACATGGTGCTGCTGATCCAGGATTTGTAGTTGCACACCTTGGCGTAGACACCGGGCTTGTTCCTCATGGCGCAGCCGTAGCCCCAGGACACAACACCCTGCAGCACTCCGTTGCACACCACGGGGCCACCAGAGTCACCCTGGACAAGGATGTGACACAGTGTGATGAGAAAATGGCATAGCACATCACATACGGAATACCGCATGTTGCTGATCAGAGTGCCTGCGATGAAAATGTAACAAATGACTGCACATTACCTGGCAAGAGTCCTTGCCTCCCTCCATGAATCCAGCGCAGAACATGTTGGAGGTGATCTGACCAGGGTAGGCGCTTCTGCAAGAGCTGTCGCTGAGGATGGGGAGATCCAGGCACCTCAGGCGGTCAGGGTAGTTGCCTGTGGGTTTACAACAAGGAATAATAGTAATGCTCCTTATCAAGTTGGCAGGCATAGCTCTGGCATTGTCTTTACTAGAGTCTACTTACTGCCACTTCCGCTGGTGTTGCCCCATCCAGAGACCAGGCAGCGGGTTCCAGAGCCGGCACAGCTGGAGGGCAGGGCCACGGTCTTCACGTAGCTGTTGAGGGTGGCGGGCGTGCTCAGCTTGATCAGCATGATGTCATTGTCCAGGTTGCGGCTGTTGTAGCTGGGGTGGCGGATGACCTTGGCGGAGTTGATGAACTGCTCAGTGCCCTCATTGCTAGCAATGTTGTGCTCACCAAGACGCACCTGAACGCGGCTAAAAGCAAGAGAGAAAAATAGAGTTTGAATGTTTGCTTTGAAAGCAAATTGCAACCTTACAAGAATCTGCAAATAAATCATAATTGCCCAGACCAAATATTGTGAAATAGCTGATATTGAAATTAAAATTCAAAACAGATACTCACGACTTGTAGCAATGGGCAGCAGACACAACCCATGTGCTGCTGATCAGGGAGCCTCCGCAGAAGTGGTATCCAGAGTTCAGAGAGACCTGGTAGGGCAGAGCGTTCTTCTTGCACTCATACCCTCCCACGATCTTGTCGTCCTCCTCCAGAGGGGCGGCATCTGCACCAAAATTATGAGAGTGTGATTATTAGTGATATATTGATGTAATGATGAGATTTAATTTTGTGAACAACCGCATTTCCGAAAAAGTTGGGCTGCTGTGTAAAATGTAAAATAATAACATTGATTTGCAAATCATGTAAGCCCTATTTTTAATTAAGAATATTGCTAAAACAACATATCATATGTTTTTTGGAAAATCTTCATTTTGAATTTGATGCCCCCAACATGTCTTTAAAAATTGGGACAGGGGCATCTTCTTCAACAGTCTGTAAATGTTTGAGTAAAGAGACCAGTTGCTGAAGGTTTTGAGAAAACAATTTTCTTGTCAATGAAAAAATGTCTAAAACTTACAAGCCACAGCGAACAGAGCCAGGAGAATAAGAGCCTTCATGGTGTGATCTGTGCAACAGAATGGGCAGAACCTCCCTTATATACTCTGCATATACGCTCTGCTATCTAATATTCAAGGCCATCCATAGCATGCACACACGTGTCTGTCAAATAATAACGTATGGGTAACGTATGGGTCACTTCACATGGTGCTGTACTAACTGTTTTGCCGATAAGGGACAATTCTTAATCTGGCTTATTCCTTTCAATCTGTGATGACATTACTTTATTCTGATTTATGGTTACGGTTATGGGATTTGGTTATGCTTATACAATAGTTAAAATTAACAGTGAATGGTTTTAAAATGTTGGTAAGATTACATTAAGAAGAATAGCAATAACAAACAATAATGTCAATTCAATCAATAGCCTAAAGAAAATAAACAAATACTATAATGTGCAAACCATAACTCATAAGAAACACTTTAATTACTAAGTGCATGTTGAACAGATATGTCTTTAGATCACTGGAATGGAAAGCCCTGGGCAACTCATTCAGGAAGCAATGGGTAGGCCTATCACAGGAAGTCCCTGCTTTACCCAGCGTATACAAATCAGGTACAAGATAAAGCTATGGGGTCTTTACTACCCGCTATGTTATCTTTAAAACAAAGGTTTACATCCTTAAGGAATACAAATGATGTGTAGTTACAATTTCCAATGGTTTAAGTGGGAAAATATAATGGCCTTTACATTGCCAGCTGTCACAACTAATTCACTTAAAAATGGCCAAAACTAATTAATTAAACATATTCCTCCAAGTTCAAGTTCAACTTATACAAGGCTTGAGGTATTTTACCAAACAGGAGGCATATAAGTACAACTTTTCATAAACCATTATGAAAAAATAATTCTCCATACTGTTAACACAGGCAGGTTGTTGTGATGTGGTGGATTCCCAACTACACATGGGTCTAAATAAAGTTGTTTGGTAAACAAGACTTCAATGATGTTTTTTATTCTGATAAATAATTTCTGTAAACAATTATGAGAATGTGTTGGGCTATATTTCTCCACACACCACTACAAACAAACCCTCTAAAATAGAAAGTGAGAAAGAATATGCATGCATGAGTGTGTTTGTATAACAACATGTGTAATATTATTATGAGTATGAATGTACTTGTGCATATCCTGTGTGTGTGTGTGTGTGTGTGTGTGTGTGTGTGTGATACAGCAAAACAATACAATACCAGGGTATGTTTACAAAAATGTACAGTTAATAAGAATATATAATAATAATAATATTTAAATACATTTGGCTTCATTTAAACCATGCGAAACATGTCAAAATATGAACTTAAGTAAAACACCAGTTTTTTAACATGCCATGGGGATTCACAGTATTGTGCACCTGTTAGTGGTGAGTCAGTTCTGCTTAGCAAAGCCTTTTTGCATTGCCAGGTGGTTGCAGCTGTAAATCTTCCCTGGGAATGCACATGACAGACCACTTCTCTGATCAAGAAACTGCTGCTAATCAATAACATGCAACGAGAACATTGATTCCTACTTGTTAAAATACAGCGCCATGTTCTGTCATGTAGGAACTGATGTCCTTGAGTGTAATAGATTGTAAAGGCTGCGGACAAATATATGAGATCTTTGCGATGAGGGCCATTGTTTTCCTGGTGTGTTTTTCAGTTGCATGCCAGTCTTAAACCGTGGAACCTAGTTATACATAGTGCATACCTTTCTGCACACAGCCTGCAATACATGCTTGCCTTTTTGTCAAAATCTCCTTTAATGCTATCTTTTAGATTTATGTCAAATAATCATATATCTCCCCTTCAAATGTCATTCGTGCTTTACCTACATTTATCAGGATGTTATTAAGTTTGATCAAGTTTAAGTTTTGTATCATGTTATGGAAAGTGGGCATGAAGTAATTACCAACTGTAACATTTATCTTTGTATTAGCTGCTGCCCCTGCAAAGACTGAGGACCATAAAATTGTTGGAGGGAAGGAGTGCAAAAGACATAGCGTGCCCTACCAGGTGTCTTTGAATGCTGGATACCATTTCTGTGGGGGCTCCCTGATCTCCAGCGAATGGGTTGTGTCTGCTGCTCACTGCTACCAGTCGTAAGAACATTACATTACATTACATTACATTACATTACATTTGGCTGACGCATTTTTAACCAAAGCGACTAACAACATGATAAACAGTTTACGTTTTAAAGCAATTCTCTCAACAAGTTTAAGACAATTTAAAAAAGGTATAGTACAGTAAGATAAGTGCATCAGTGAGTGCTGTTTTTAAACAGTTGAGTGTCAGTTCAAGACAGGTGGTAACTGCTAGGATCAGCAAGACTAGTTGTAAGTAACATCAGACCCACTATGTTACTGCATTTTCTGGAACATAGCAACATACATGTCTTTAATGTGTACACAACTTATTATGTTTAGATAGGAACAGAAATACACGGAATACGTTTTTTGAGACTGTGCCACTCTCCCTACAACGTACGTGCACACACTCAAATCAAGCAGCTGTTTCTATAACTAAAACTGCTAGACTCAAACTGCATAATAATAATTCCTACTTCTTGCTATAACAGTGTGTGAATAAGTTTGATTATGTGTACACAACACACTTTTTAGTGAGATATGGTATAATGTTGCCAGAATTGTCTGTTGTGAGGTGTATTGTAAGACATAATAGACACAAACATTAGGCCCAGAGAACCAAAAATATTCTTCCGGGTTCGATCTCCTGAGCATCTCTATTCCCTGCCTTACCAGTTTTTATTTTAATACACAGCATCCTATTTTACAAATACAATTCTAAATTTCTAAATTATATGGCAAATTAATTAGAATTATACATGTGACTACATCAATAATAATGACTATCCTAATATGTCTTGCATGCACAAACCTTCTACTTTATGGCGATCAGCCGTGAGGTGTGCCTTTCTATGCGGCGCGCGGTCGTTTGAGGCAGCCCGAGGACCTGCTTTGGTCTGCTGTGCCCATTCAGTGTGAGTACGCTGGTGTGCCGACAGCAGGCGTGAGGAAGGGAAGGTTCTATCACCCGGGTTCCATCTCCTGAGCATCTCTGTTCCCTGCCTTACCCCTCCGCTAGTCGCATGCAGGTGCGTCTGGGTGAGCACAACATCAAGTCCACCGAAGGCACTGAGCAGTTCATCAGTGCCAAGGCCGTCCTCCACTCCAACTACAGCAGCCAGAGCCAGGACAACGACGACATCCTGATCAAGCTGAGCAAGCCCGCCACCCTCAACCAGTATGTCAGCACAGTGTCCCTGCCCTCCAGCTGTGCCTGGAGCGCTGGAACCCGCTGCCTGGTCTCTGGGTGGGGCAACACCAGTGGAAGTGGCAGTAAGGAACATAAGTATAAGTATATATACTCTTTTGATCCCGTGAGGGAAATTTGGTCTCTACATTTATCCCAATCCGTGAAATAGTGAAACACACTCAGCACACAGTGAGGTGAAGCACACACTAATCCCGGCGCAGTGAGCTGCCTACAACAACAGCGGCGCTCGGGGAGCAGTGAGGGGTTAGGTGCCTTGCTCAAGCGCACTTCAGCCGTGCCTACTGATCGGGGTTCGAACCAGCAACCCTCCGGTTCCAAGTCCGAAGCGCTAACCAGTAGGCCACGGCTGCCCCAAAGTAGGCCATGGCTGCCCCAACAACAACATCTTTTGCAATCAAGAGCTTAATTAAAAGATAGATAGATAGATACTTTATTGATCCCCAAGGGGAAATTCAAGAAAAAAAATGACGCACATTCAGAATTAGCTATATATTCCAATAGTAATATTGTTCCTTCCAAACCCTGAAAGGGGAACTAACGCGGGTGTTTCTCTTTTGTGTTGATGGTCTGTAGATTACTATCCAATCAATCTCAGATGCCTGGAAATCCCCATCATCAGTGATAGCACGTGTGCGGACACATACCCTGGTGGTCAGATCACGGACAACATGTTCTGTGCAGGCTACATGGAGGGTGGCAAGGATTCCTGCCTGGTAATGTTACCTGAACTGTCAATTCTTTAGAAGGCATGAAGTGGTTGCAGGCGAGAAAGCCATGTCATGCAAGCCTTAAACACACTGCTATTGGTGTTTTTTGTCCCCTTTTATACTCTTCTTTATTCAGTACATTTTGTTGTCTGGCATAGCCATTCTAATTTTTCAGAATTTGAGTCTTGTGTCGGGCCATTTTGATTTGATTATGGGACCGTGTTTGAAGTTCAACAGGGAAATAATAATAATACAGGGAAAAATGCCTCTGTGCGTAATTGGTTCCCCTTGGGGATCAATAAAGTATCTATCTATTTATCTGTCTAGACCATTGGTTCTCAAAGTGTGGGGCGGGCCCCACTGGTGGGGAATAAAGACATGACAGGTGGGGCGCGATGAACAAGTGGAAATGATTTTTTTTGTGACAAGGAAGATCATAGATTCAAAACAAATAGCCACACACAAACAAAGAAGTCATAAACAGACCGACATATGAATTAAAATAACATCTGATCCAGCATACCGAGATGGGAAATGTAACAGGAAACCAAAACGTGAAAAAAAATATTTTAACGTTAGGCCTGCCATTTTGCCAGGTTGATAGGGTCAGGTGGGGCTTGAAAATTCCCAACCTCCAAAGTGAGGAATGACAGAAAAAAATGTGAAAACCACTGATCTAGACCTTGCCAATAAAGCAGTGAAATACAGTATGTAAATCCTATTGAGAGAACAGGCAAAACCATCCATCTTCTAGAACAATGCGTTAATCACAGTTTTTTGCCATAGTGAAATCTAAACATCTCGCTAATCTAACGACAGCTTTTTCATTGTAAACAAAATCAACTCAAGCACACTCAAGTGACGTGAATGACTAGGCACTGTTGCCCATCTGTCCATCCTCTTACTAAGCACGCTCAAACAATTCGATTGGCCCGAATACCTCTTGTTCAGGCAGAGACTTCTTCTTTGAACTCTTTTTATTGTCTTTTCTGGCCCTCTCAGGGTGATTCTGGTGGCCCTGTGGTGTGTGATGGCAAGCTGCAGGGGGTGGTATCCTGGGGTTATGGTTGTGCTCTGAAGGACAAGCCTGGAGTCTACACCAGGGTTTGCAACTATAACTCCTGGATCGCTGAAACCATGGCCATGTAATATGAATAAAAACAAGACCTGACTACAGCATACCATTTATTCTGTGAATCTATTAAAGAATACAATAATTGCTGAGCAAAAGTGCACCCATTTGTAAATTGAATGTACTTTGAGTAATAGGAATAAATCAATGTATTCTGTATACATATAATTGAACACATTTCTTTAATGTAGGCTACTTGTGTGTAATGTAGTACAATGTGTTGTATTTAAAAAAATGTCAGTAGTGTCAATGCTCTTTCAAAACTGTAATGGGAAACTGTAGAATAATAGTTTATTAACAAATAATTGTCTGTCTATGTTGTTAGCTTTATCAGTTGGTGTGTGTGCTTAATCACAGAGTTTGGTGAGAGAGCTTTCCAGGATGTATCTCTCCCTAGGTCAGACAGCTGAACCCGGTGCTTCTGTCGAACGGGCTGCAGGAGTCCATGTGGCAGTCTGAGTGGATAGGTTATGCTCATGTCGATTAGACTTCATGTGACGCTCCCATGATCGAGGGTCGGTGAAAATAATGTGACAGGAGACGCATCTCATGCTGCCATTTTTAAGACATTCTGTAAAACATTATAGTCCTACATAAATATACTTTTCATAAAATAGTACAATTTGTCAGTTTCAACATTTGATATATTGCCTATGCTCTCTTTGCAACTAAATATGGGTTTACGTGACTTGCATATTATTCAGTTTTTATTTTAATTTTACACAGCATCCTATTTTGTAAATGGGGGTGTATAACATTCTGCATAACAACATTCTAAATTATATAGCAAATTAATTAGAATTATACATTTAAATATGACCACATCAATGATAATGACTAGCCTAATATGTCTTGCATGCACAAACCTTCTACTTTACGGCGATGAGCCGTGAGGTGTGCGATGCTGTGCGGCTTCTTCGAGGCAGCCCGAGAACCTGCTTTGGTCTGCTGTACCCATTCAGTGTGAGTACGCTGGTGTGCCGACAGCAGGTGTGAGGAAGGGAAGGTCTCGTTGCAGATGTTGCAGGCGAAAATAGTGTCGCCGCTGATTTGCTGCTCGTAGTGGCCCGGGTGCTTCAAGCGCATGTGTGTCTCTGCCGTCTTCATGTCGCGGTAGGTCACAAAGCACAGCGGGCACTGGGGGGACTCGAGACCCTGAACTGTGTGGCAAATAGATAGATAGATATACTTTAATTTAAACAGCAGCAGATAGATAGATAGATAGATAGATAGATATACTTTAATTATCCCACAGGGAAATGTAATGTTTCAGCAGCCTTAAGAACATACAGCAAGCACACATACAGTCCACATACATAAACAAAAAATTACTTTCACCCACAAGACATAGCATGTGGTAGCTGTCAAGGTGTAACTGCCTAAGACATAAATCAAGACAATTGCCTCCATATTAGATACAAAAGATTAAAAAATAAGTTGTCTCTCTCTACTCAAAGGAGAGTCGTTGTACAGTGCTATTGCTGTGGGTAAGAAAGTTTTCTTATATCTGTCCTTACTGCAACTGAGTACTGCAACGGGCGAAACCAATTGGAAAAAATGGAGACAGATCATCATCAATTCGGTGCAAGAGGTCAGAAGGTCACCCTGATACATACCCTAAACCAGAATGGTAAATGGACTGCATTTATTATAAAGCACTTTTCTGCTCCTCTGAGCACTCAAGTTCACACACCAATGGCGAAGGCTCCAATGCGCCAACATCAGTAGACATTTAGGGTTCAGTGTCCAGCTCAAGGAAACTTGGACAGGGTCAGAAGGAACCAGGCTTGACCCATCCCAGGAGAAAAGTGTTTTCAATGGATGATATAGGGTGTGAGGCTAAGACAGAGGCCATGCATGCAATTGAACACAGAAGAAAGAGGCTACGCGTATGCTTACTGTACGTACCTGCAAGAGGTGCAGAGGGAGGAAGAGTAACATCAGTTCTGCCTAGTCGTTTGGGGTCCTTCCCCTTACGCTCAGAGTTGAGGCTTTCATGCTTTGGACCCTCTTGATGAGCTGCCTTTAGGGCGCACTTGCAGCGGCCGCGCCAAAACTCCTGGCAGCAGCGACGACGACGACGAACCACCGCTCGGGAGTGCTGCTGGCGGTGAGTCGCCAGCTCCTGCAGGGTTCTCAGCGTGTGGCCGCACTCTCCGCACGCGTAGTTGGTTTGGCCCACGTGGTTCCGCCCGTGCACGATGAACGCCGTGCGGTGCAGGAAGCGGTCGCCACACACGGGGCAACAGAATTCCATCCCCTTCTCCCTGTTGCCCGCCTTGTCGTCAATGCCCGTGCAGCAGTGGCCCGTTAGCTGCCAGGAGGAGCTGAAGGTGTGCAGGCACAGGGGGCATTTCCATTCTCCGAATGGGTCCTCCGTGTCCACTACAGTGCTGGGCCCGCTGGCTCCTTCCTCCTGCTCTTGTGTCCTCTTTCTCTTGCACTTCCTCCTAACTCCACTAGGACAGTCTGGGCTATCTTTAATGATATGAGCATCTGCACAAGTAATGGGAAAATAGGATTAATTATGGTAATAATGGTTAGAACCATTCTCAAAACTATCTGCAATACCAGCTGTCTTGTTATCAAGTATAATTTAACTGACATAAAAATCTCTCAATGTCATAAGAACAAATTAGACATGATAGTCGGAAATCATTTATGAATCAATGGAAGCTCATTATCAATTCTGTAAGGTTTCAAATCAAATTGTAGGCTACCTGGTCCTGCATCATGAGAGCCTCTGCCCACGTCCTCATAATTCTCTTGCTTGATGATCGTCAAAGATGACCAATGAGGATCTTTGGCTATACTTGCCTCCTCTTCATCCTTAACATTTACCCTCAGACGGTCCAACTCCGAATCCCCTGCTTCCGCGCAAAATCTGTCCATCCTATCGGGTCGGAAGATAAAATGCTCATCGTGGAGAATGTGTAGCAGCCTAACCATGCATTTCACATACCGTAGGTCTAATCAAATGCGACATAGCTAGACACAGTCTACACATACATCACATATGAATATGCGTTACAGTTGACAAAACACCGGGTAAGGAGGACAAAAGTAGGCTATATCGTGGATAAGCTATCAACCGGTTTGTAGACTAGTTTTTCCAACACTGAAATTTAGACCTGTTCCAAGCTAACGATATTTTCGATGTGATTAAAAAAGAAGGGAAAAGGTTACTGTCGATTAAGACAATAAACAGGCTATGAGAAGAGCATGGATTATCAAAGATCGAATGCAACCAAGGTAATAAAACGAGGCATCGCCCCTTATATTAATGTCAGTTGTTTTTAGGCAGGCTACCCACCACTGTATTCAGCGTGTTCTACTCATATTTTATTTAACACAGTAGCCTAATACCCGCCCCTTTTCTCTGTGCAGCCGTAATGATTTGATGTAGCCAACCCGCAGATATAAGCATGAGCGGACGCGTTTTTATTATGCTGCAGAAGACATTTACTCTTAATTATGTGGTGTGTTCTTGAGAACTTCTAAGCAATATGCTTGTCCAACAGGCAATAATCGCAGGTAGCCTAAATGTTTGAAAAGTGAGTCTATAGGCTACTATAATTCATGGGATTAGTTTCCAACTAGTTTTAGCATTTGATAGATTCAGCCTATTACTCATTCGTTTATTGCAGATAAACACAACGAGCTCAAATGTGTGGCCTTAATTGTAATGTTGTTAAACTGCCAGTGCAATATTGTTAATAAACTGCCAGTGCAATATTTAGATTATTGGTTGCTGAGATTGTAGTTTAAAATCATATTTAGGCTACATTCGGTATTCAAATCACTTCTTTACAGAGCTATGTGTAGCCTGCTAATCATGTCAAATCTCCAAGTTTTCATTTGACATGGTCTGCTTTTCCTTGACTGCTTCCCTCCGAAAAGTTTAGCCAGGACATCTTCTCTTCACCATGTTGGGTTTACCTCTCTCAAATGAACTCCGTTTAATGCGAAGTAAAAAAAAAAAAAAAAAAAACTTTTGGCGCTGCACGCTCACTGCCACCTTGTGGTCATTGGAGAAATGTTACAGGTAAAAGGTGGCTTTTGTTGACACAAATGACAATGTTTTACCAATTGTCACCATGAACAACGCCTTCAAAGTCAAATTTTGAATTTCTACAAATATATATGCATTTTTCCAGTGTGTTTTTAACGCTAAGAAATATCATGTGTATGATGTTAAAGGTTGTTAAAGAGTGCAGACAAAAAAATCATGCTTTTAAGAGGATTACTAAAATCATAAAACTCTATTTCTTATACAGCAGGAAGGACGTGGAACTCATAAGGGTTTGAGAAATACTGATTCAATTTACTCAAAGCGAAAAAGGTAACTTTATTTAGTAACTTCTGATGCAAACTCAGATCAACATCATAGGGACATGTATCATAACTGCCAAAATGTAGCAGTAGGTTGCACCACTAAAAGGATTTCCATTGTATAAACAGCAGACTTAACTTCAATTCCCATGATATTTGTAAACATAAAATGTCATGAATCCCTACTTGGAGACTCTTGAAACTTCATATTTGTCCACCCAAAGACACACATGAAATTAATATGGACCCAATGAGGTACATTATATAAGAATGCTACTAAAACGCTACACCTCTCCTCTTGCATGTAGTAAGTAGTGCTCAAACAGCTCTGAAACTCCAGTGAAAACAGCGCCACACTCTGCACAGCTGGAATCACTGCCTTTATCCATCACAAATACCTGGTCTCGGGCAGGGATGGTGTCCGACAGATGCTGCGCACTCCTGGAGGCTTTCCCATACGTACAGAATGTCTGCTTAGCGAGCTGCTCATCTGTGGCCGGGGGACTGGAGCTGGAATGGGGAGAAGAGAGCTGAGGAGGTTTCTGGGGTGATAAACTTGATTCCTGACTAGTCCTGGCGCTTGGCGACTGGTTATTTTGCCAAGGCACAGGATGCAGGGGAGGCGAGACTTGTGGCAGGTTTGCAGAATTTGTGGTAGCGGGAAATGTTTGTGACTTACTGTCAGTGGTTAGGCAAGGGCTGGCGGTGGTGTTGTGCTGTTCCTCTCTGTTCCTTTGATTTTGGCCTCCAGCCTCTCCTGAGCTCCCGGACAGAATGTCCTCAGAAAGTGAGTGGGACAGCTGGTGCTGGAAAAGCAGATCAACGGTCTTGAAGGTAAGGTCGCATTTTGCACACTGATAAGGCATCACATCTGGCTCCTCCTCTGCCTCTTTTTCTTTCAAACACGTCCGGTTAACTCTCTGGTGTGAAACGGTGTGTCGGTCCAGCATCCTCTGGCTGCTAAACCCCCTCCCACAAATGTCGCAAATGTAGGGTAATGTCTTTTTGTGCCAATCACGCTGGTGAGCCCTCAGGCCATCGGAATTGGAGAAGGCAAGCGGGCAGAGGGAGCATGCAAACGCATTCAGCTCGGGATGTTCTCGCAGGTGGTCTCGGTATGAACTTGCGAACCGAAAGCCCTGAGAACACTTGGGACAAAAAAAGCGGCCCTTTTTCTGCCTGTGTACACGCTGGTGCTGCCAGAACTGTCTCCAGGTTTGCAGCGTCTTGCCACACCCACAGGTGTATCCCTCACTCTGAGAATGGGTGAGCATGTGGGCTCGCAGTTTCATCACGTGCCTGAACATTCGACCACAGCGTGGGCAGAAATACTTTCTTGGGTCTGACTTCTGGTCCAGATTATTCAATTGGGATATGATTGGAGTGATGACCGACGGCTTTTCCGCATTCAAGTACTCATCATCAACCATGTTGGTCATTAGCTTAACGGGGCATGTCAGCAAAGGCAGTTGTTTTTTGTGGTTAGTGTCTTGTTCTTGCGTTGTGTGCATTTTTGCTTTCAGTCCGACAGAAGCTGTTTGCATGTTTGTGAGTTGGCGTAATTTCAGAGGGCGCTCTGATTGCGGACGCATGGGACTTTGTGGGGGAGAGGGGCTTGGTGGGGGAGAGTAGCTTGATGGAGAAGGGCTGGATGGGGGAGAGTAAGGAGATGGGGGTCTAAGGTCTGTAGTCTTAATTTGAGAACAATAGTAACGATGGGTGACAAGCTCAGACCGAAGGCTGAATCTCTCGCCACAAGATTTGCAGCTGTACCGCTGAGTGTCGGTGTGGGACTGCACATGAAGCTCATACATATGTTTATCGTTAAAGTATTTGTGGCACAGATGGCAACGATAAGCTACAGTTGCGGCGACGGGAGCATCAACTTGGGCTTTGCAAGCATGGACCTTGAGAGTTCCTAGTTGGGAAAACCCTCGGCCACACTTAGGGCAGACGTAAGGCTTGACTGACCAATGTATCCTCTCGTGGACACGGACTGTGGTGGCTTGAGAAAAAGACTTGCCGCAAACTTTGCAAGAAAAGGGTTTCTCACCACTGTGGACTCGCATATGAGTCTTCAGCATGGAGCGATAGCGGAAGTTTTTGCCACAAATGGGACAAGGGCAGAGGTTCCCTGTACCCCGGCTGCCTGGCGAGTCTTCAGAACCGCTCAAGTGCTCATCTGCTCTGCTCACCTCGTCCCCATGGGTTTTGCGGTGCTGGCGGAATGAAGTCAAACTGGCGAACTGGACACCGCAGCATTGGATCCTCCTCACCCCTTGGTGGACCCTCATGTGAGCATTAAGGTTGGACCTCTGAGCGAACGCCTTGCCGCATACGTTGCAAGCGTGTGGTTTCTCGCCAGTATGAATCCGCACGTGGATGACATAGGCAGACATGTGGATAAAAACACGGCCACAAAACTCACATTTCATAGGGCCTCCTCCCCGGCGCCTACGGCCACCTCTGGTGGGTTGTCCGCCAGACTGATTGTAAGGAAGAGAATTGGACCTGGTCATTACGGAGCTGTTATGGGTAGGGTATTCGTCAGACTTCACATTACTCTGTTCAGTTGTTTCGTCTAGCACATCAAAGTCTACCACTACTGGAGTCACAAGAGATGAAACATCCGTCATGTCTATTTCTGGTGGTGCAGAGAGGTCTGGATTGGGCAGACTCAACGCTTTAGAAACTTCTATCTCCGACCCATCCAATTCCATCTCACCATCACTCTGTCCCAATGGGTCGGATTTCTCTACATCTGAATTTCCTTCATTGACTCTGTCATTTTTGTTTCCCAAATGTGATTTTATAGGAGCATCCCTTTCATCATTTTCACTGTCTATCACTTGTTTAGGGCAAGATGCTGCCTGAGGTTCAACACTGCCCTGGAGAGCATATTCAAAACTGGTAGCCAGCTGTGTTTTATCACTATGTACATGAGATTGGCTGTGTAATGAAACAGACTCAATATTATGGACGGTCTCCACACTGGGAAGTTTTTTCATGTCTTGTCTCCCTGTAGGTCTTAATTGTCCTCTCCTTTTATCTTTCCACCATGTGCGTTTCTTCCGATATTTGCGCTTAGAGCCAGTGGGCTGGGAAGGTAATTTTGTAAATGCATTTGTCGTTTTTTGTTCCGACGTCAGATGGCCTTCCTCTTTAACACTGCTCACAGACGTGTCAATATTTTGATCGTCCAACATGGGGCTTAAGGATCCACTTTTCTCATCTTCTGTGTTTCCCACAGTACTAGAGGCTTTCTCTGAGTTAAGCAATGCCTCTGCCTTCATCCTTCGAAATCTTTTACTCCGTTTGTCTATTTTTCGAGGCTTTTTACATTTAATCTCACATAGGGTGTTAAATGAAACCTCCTCCTTGATGGTCTCAGATGTGCAGGCTATGGAATTTGTTTCATCTCTCTCAGGCTTCACATCCAGAGCAATGTTGGTATGTGTAGGCTTTCCAGGTTTACAGGTCCTTGAATTGCCCGGTGAGGTAGCATTCTTACTCACTTCAGTCCGTAGTGACCCCCTTGCCCTAGTTTTAAGGCGTGAATTCAGTTTTTGTTGAGCTCTGTTTTTTTCCATTCTAGCTGGCTTTGTAATCAACTTGCTCTGTAATTTTGACTGGTTAATTGGCCTGACTGCTTTACGTCCTTGATTACTGTATATTCTTAGTTTACTTAGCTTACCTCTTCCTAGTGACTCATTGGGTTCAATTTTCAGAGGCTTAACATCCAGGGAAGGCGAGTCAGGCACGTTTGAGGAAACCTGTGGACTCCCTTCCTTCACATTAATGCTTAAAGCTTGCCGTTTCCTTCCCATGCCCTGCTGAGTGTGAACAGGTTGATTGTAGGCTGATTTGTGATGTGAAGGAATCGACTTAGCCTTCTTTGACTGAGACAGAGGCTTTGTTGAGTTGGTTTGTTGACGTTTCGTCCTGCGCAGCTCATTCAGAGAATTGCCGTCCTTCTTGTCTTTACACGCTCGACTATACCTTCTCAAGTCAGTGCTGTCAGTTTTTAATCCATGATTTTTTGAACGTTTCTCAGATTTTAGTGGATCAAGAGGGAGGGTCTGTGTTGATTTTGTGCTGTCCTGATTAGAATACTGTTTGTCTAAGGCAGTCTTGTTCTTAGCGGGTCTGCCAACTTTGCGTGTTACTTTGAGTACACATTCTTCAGGTCGGCCCTTTTCCTGCCAGTCCTTGGAATCACTTGCATTTACTTGATCAGTTTCATTGATATTTGAACCACCTTTTATCACTTCAGGATCTATCTGTGTAATCTCAGATGTCATGTTTTTCTCAATAGGTTATATCATACACTTAAGGCTATTTTTTTCTTTTCTTTTCATAAACACTCCTATATTGGGAGGTAGCTTCTAGAGTTGACTTGTGTACTAGAACTAGAAAGTAAGTAACTATAAACAGACTTTATGCACTTTCAGGTATCGATTTCTATCTATAGCCATCACAGTCTTACAAGGCCATCATCATTCAGTTAATATTACATAATGCTTACTACCAGCCTTCATCAGCAGGCACTTGCATGACAAACCAAGTCTCTTTTGTAGCAGATCTCAACCACAGATCTTTAGCATCAAAGGTTTCCGTGTTTAAGTGAGCATGAGTACATATCGTATTAGGAGCAAAACATATTGCTCTCAAAAATTGTATTTTCCTCAAGGCAGGTTAAATCTTTAGGCCAATCCAGGAAGGAAAAACAACCAACTGTTTTCACAAAAATGTCTTGAGAATAAAGTTTTTTTTTTCTTGAAGTTTCTTTTATATCAGCTGTAAGGCAGGAGCTAGGGGTATTTCAACAACACCTGCCTTTGTTTCTGGGGCAATAGCGATGATATCAAACAGTCATCTCTGACTAAATAAGCCACTGGTCCATTTCATGCCAAAGTCATATCCTTGTTTGCGACTGCTTTTTCATTGTCAGTATTAGGATGGTGCCGTCATTTCAGCCATTTCAGTGTAAAATTCCGTATCAGGCAGAATTGTAAAATCCTTGACCTGTTTGTGCCCTTCTTCCTTTCTGATTTCGTCACATGTGACAGCCGGAGTAGGACAGCAGCCAGGCCTACAGACAACAAAGAAAAAGTGTTAAGGTATTTCCACACAAACAACATCATAATGAGTATAGCTCAAATATGTTGTAGTAATAATCTCTAAATGTCCCAAGGGCTTTTGCCAATACAAAATAAATGGTGTCCCTTATTCTGATTTACAGTGCAACCTGAAAGTATTCAGACCCTTTCAAGTTTTCCACACTGTTATATTTCAGACTCATCTTGAAATGGATTCAATTCATTTTTTGGACAAAATTTGAAGGCTCATTTGCTCTTCCAGGCTACCATCACTGGCAAAGCCATATAGCTACAAGCTATATTGATATGTGTAACCAAACCCTGGTTTATGTTTAACAGGTAACCTAAAGCTGGTTTGTCCTAACCTGCAATTGAAGAAAGCAGTCTATAGTCCTGCAAGAATTCCCAGGTCTATGTGTTACAAAGATAGTGGCCATATTATCCATGCACCTGAGGATAAAACTACTTAAATGACATGATGGTGGAATTACTATTATTATATATCACTAACAACTTGGCCTTCGCTAATGTTACAACTTATTTCCGGTACACCTCTACTTGCACACATAAAAAGAATATTAGAGGCTGACTATTCTAAAGCTGATGATACATGGGGCAACTTTTTTGAGCAATGTTGCTGGACAATGTTCCTCATTGTGGTTCTGACATGTTCCCATTGATTTTGGGCAACTATATATTTTCTGGATAACTTAATTCTTCAGTGAGCAAATCGTCATGATCATCCAATCAGAATAAATGGCACTGGTTAGGCTGCCCAGTAACATATTGCTCAAAAAGTTGTCCCATATCACTTGGGAATTTAACCAGATGATTATCTCCTACCTGCCAATCACTGCAAGCTCCACTATTGATGCTGTAATGTCAAATCATGTTCTGACAGATGTCTGCATACCATATACGAACAAATGTCACAGGTGAGGAGGCAGTGTTAATTTCAAACATATACGTTGGGGGTTTTGAAGCACTTGTTTTTGTTTTTAGGACACATTACACATGGACACTTCGATACATGATGCATGGCTACACGTAAACACTGAAGCTGAAGACAACCATTTTTTACGTCGATGCTAAATCAGCTTTAACGAAAGATGTTTATTTCATGCCATACGTGACAACACGCTCTTTGATGGAATAGGTTTGCATTAACGTTGCAAAACTAGCATAGCCTACTGCTTATTTCTTAGCAGACGCTTTTGTCCGAAAACGACATACAATCACGTCAATAAACTAAACAGGCAACGAACAACCTTACTTGTCGCCAGTTACATAAACAGTTACAATCTCGAGGGACAATGAAAGAAGTTCTGCACAAAATTCTCTAGCCACACCAGTGCTACCAACTACGCATTCCTGTTTTAACCCCATTAACATTACGGCTAACCTACTCCTTTATCATTGGCAATAACACTTGAATGTCGTTACAAAAGCCCCGTTATGGAAAAGCATGCAGTAATCGTGACTTTTATTATATTCAATTGAGTATTATTTCTTACCATACGTTAACAATCGCCAGATAGAAATATATGAAATTAGCCAGCTGGTTAGATGTGCACATCCATAACGAGTGACTATCTACTACAACCTCTGCTACAACAGAGCAACTACGAACGTTTTCTAGCTTGCATATTTTCTATTGTTACAAATCAACCTACAAATTTGCATGATGCTCGACTATGCTTTCCATTAGCCAGCTAGCAGTGCTGTTCACCGCCAGCTAACTCTGTAGCATTTTATTTGCTAAAACACATCCGCGCAAGAGCGGAAAATGTCTGCTACTACGTCATTGGTATGTAATGCATAGACTGTGAAGTGGTAGATTTCTCAGGAGAGCAAAGTAGCAGGGAATTTGTGTTTCTTCCTAGATCATAATAATTTCACTTAAGTAAAAGATGGAAGAGATAGACCTGCATACCAAAGGTCAAAAAATATATGTTTAAAACCAAAGTTTATTTCAGTTTCATTTGTAATTTATTAGAAACTAGCTAAAGGTGCCTACATCGCTCTAAAGGACAATAGAAACACATACAACTTAAACTCTCAATAACTTTATTTAGTTAGAGACAGAATATTGCAATTTGAAGCAATATTTCATTCAAAAATTGAGGGGTCAATTCATGTTCACAATAATTATAATAAAAAAACTGAAAAAGAATCGCATCACATATAAAAAAAAATCTTAAGTGCATTGCAATTTTATTTTCTAAAACATAGTTTCACCAAAAGATGATCCTGTTGTATATCTATCAGACTGTCTGGCAAAGAGCATAGCAATCTTGTCATAGCTGATATTCTACAATGGATATGACCCACTTTGCAGCCCTTTCCCACTTTATACTATTCATATTGCATGTTACATTTTTGAGGTGTTTTCCCTCATCATGGATCAGAAACTCCATCAAATGCTTTGACATTCATTACACTTAGCAAATCTTTTGGATCTATCTGTTCCTCAATGGTCAAACTTTGGTTGGGGCAGAAACTAGCTGTACTAGAATTTATTGCTGCATCATAACTCCCATCATCATATTCTGGTTTAGTTTGCACAGCAACAGACTTGAACAAAGTAGTACAACTCAATTCAACAGGCCCTGTTTTACTATTCCTAAGTACTGGTTCACATGTCTCTGCATCATGGGAAGTCTGTAGCCGGAGCGTCACCATCCCATCAGAGTCTCTTCCCACCAAAGGGTAAGGGGATGACCTACTAAGCGAACCTCTGTACCCACCTGTGCACTTGAGACGCATACTCTGCAGTTTATCCTGCCTCAACAATGTCAGTTTTCTGTTGCACCAGTGCTGCCCGAGCAACCGCATAGTTTTGAAATTCTTGCCACAGATCACGCAACTCATCGGAGTCTGTTCTTCAGGCACAATTTCTGCCACCTTTGTCCTTTGTCGCTTTAAATCTTCTACCCTAGTCTCTGCCACCTTCAGTGCTCCTCTTTCGGCCACATTTCTCCCCGTTACATGTGCGATATTCTCCAAAGGGGCCTGTGGCTCCGTTTCCACAGACATCAGCACACTGGCCATCGTTTGTTGTAGGATCTTCCTATCAGGCTGGCCCACCGTGCGCTTCACCACTCCGTTCACCGCTCCGTTCCATCCTGGCATTTCAGTAATTTTTTTTACAGGCTGTTGTTGTGACATTTTGATCACCTGTCCATAGGTCACTGGTGCCAAAGCTACCTGTGCTTTTGTTTCAGTTTTTCCTTTATCCGTCTCAATCTTGGGGAAACCAAACACATTTTTGCCCATGTGCATTCTTTTTATATGTCGTTGCAAGTGCCACGGTTGAAAAAAGGCTGCAGGACAATGTGAACACCGCGATACAGAATACTGTCTTTGGTCATTGGAAGCAACATTACAAACAAAGCGGCCGGTTGTGAATCGGTCTCTGTTGCTTGCGTAATATGCACCACATGAGTGGCGGGAAGGGAGATGAGTGTTACCAAGCAGCAGCAGTCCACAGCGCCAGCAACCGTGAATGTGTGTTAATGAATGAGAAACAATATGTTCCACCAGCAATTTCTTGGCCCAGAAAATGACCCTGCAGGTTGCACACATATAGGGACCCCCGGCATGGAACAACTGCTTGGTCTGAAGACGCACAACTGGTTGAAACTGCCGAGTAAGGTTCACTGTGGCATATGACTGTGGAACCCTTGGGGCTGCAGTTGGCACTGGACGGGCTGTGGAGGGCATGTTTTTTGAAGAGTAGGATTTATAAGGAATCACAGAAGGATAGAAAGTGTATGAAGAAGACACAGGAGGGGGGATTCGGACCATAACAGGTGGTGCAGATAATGTGGGACGGGCAAGGAGAGTTAAGGCAGGGATCACAGGTGGTGCGTGCTTCATCTGTGCTGTAAAGGGCATTAACAAATCAGGCTTCTGTGCATGCTGCAGCGTCTGATCGATGCTTTCAAGCATCCGAAGCTTCATCTCCCCTAGCTGTGCATCTTGTGTTCTGTACTTCATGATGCTGATGTGATCTGACTGGAAAGATGATGTGTCACTGTGGCTATTTCGATGGAAGAGCATCTCCAAGTAATCAGTGAACCCCTTCCCACAGGTGCAAATGAAGCTGACCACTGGGCATGCATGGTCCTCCAATGACGTTTTGTCTGGAAATTTTTGCTCACAAGCAATGCAAAATACGATGGTGGGTTGTGTCTGTTCAGAGATGCTCCAGGTGGTGGGAAAACTCATCTGTGGCTTCTGGTATGATTGGTGCCACAGTGTAGCCATGTTGATGTTACTGAAAAACGAGACACACAAGACATCAAGCTTGATAGTTTGTCGCAAATCTACAGTGCATTTCACAGCGCTTCACTTTTGTTATGTTTCAGACTCATCTTAAAATGGATTCAATTCATTTTTTTTCTCATCAATCTACACACAATACTCCAACAATCAAATAGGAGTGATATTGTGAATATTCACTGGTCTGCTGATGTCTGAATCCTTGAACAGAGTGTAGCCAGTGTCAGTTAAGGGTCAAAAAAAGACAGAATCCAGGAAAATGGTTGCTGCACCGTCTGAGATGTTGCTCAATGCTTGTCTACCTAATATTTAGGTCCCAAACCTAAGTCCTGTAAAATATTTCTGTTAAATTTTGATTTTGTATCATTTTTACACTCAGAAATTCCGTACCTTAGTGGCCATGTTTAGGCATTAATACCATAATAGTAGTCCTAGCCTGCCCAAACTTTGTAGGATGGAAGACAATGCAATACTTTTAATATTATTACCCTAATGCATAATAGCGCCTGTATCTGATGGATTATTTTTACATTGCTATAGGCTATACTTCCACTTATGTAGGCTACTGCCTGGCTATCATCTGAAGATTCTGCTACATGTAAGGCTAAGTATATCTGTAAAGGTGATTGTACATGGGGCAACTTCTTGAGCAAAGTTGCAGGGCAACCACATAACCAGTTCCATGTGTTCTGATTGGATCATGAACATTTGCCTACTGATGATTAAAGCTCTCTAGAAAAAAAATATATGACTCAATATCAATGGGAATGTGCCAGAACCACAAAACTAGTAACACTGCCCGGCAATATTGCTCAAAATGTTGCCTTGTGTATCATCAGCATATTAACTTTTCATTAAGGGTAACGTTAGTCACGCTAGTTGTTTACAATGTGTTTTGGTAGCCTTTGACAGGTCTTCGTGTGGTGTGTTCTCTGTAAATCAATTGTAGGCTAACTGTAAATCAACTGTTCATTAACCATTACACTGCATATGTCATTGAAATGGGTTTGAATAAGTTGTCTAAATTAATATGCATTTTAATTAGGCTACGTATATTGTTTAGCAGTTTCAGACTATTTCCTTGTATTGATGCATAACCTTCCACGTGAGAACAGCGATGCATCGATTATATTATAGCCACCACCGCCCACACCTGTACTTCCAAACGTTACATTTGTCAATATGCAAATTATTGTAAAGTTAATCTAAAAACACAGCTTGTCACAAAACTAGTCAAAACAGTTAAGTTACACATCAGCTCGTCGCTATTTCTAGCACTCCCTTAAAGCGATAGCTAGCCATAATACAAGTTATTTCAGAGCAGAGAGAAAAGTATTTAAATGCAAAGCATAAGGTCGGCCTACTTAAGCATACATTTACCCAATACTTAATGTAACAACAATAACTTACGCTACACATCCGTGCCCATAGACAGTAAAACAAATCCGTGCCGCGCTAGACAACACCCGCCATTTTGAAGAGGGAGATTTCTTCTCCAAAGGGAACTGTGTAGATGCAACACCCAGCTCACTAGTGCCACGCGCGTTCTGAATGGCAAAACACTCAATGTTCACGCTAAGAAACACATATGGAGCATATAGAGCGGTGCACTTGGTTATACAACCACCTGTACGTTTCCTGACATTGTTTTGTATATTCAAACTTTGTTATAGTATAGCTATAGGTGGGTCATTCCGTGAGAAATCAGACAAAATCCAGGAAGATGGTTGCTGCATGCATGTCTCAGATTTTGCTCATTCCCTACTAATAGGTCCCAAAAGTAAGATCTGTGCATTTTTATGTTAAATTCCAATGTTTTCATAATTGTTTCCACCCTTGATTTTGTATAATTTTTACACACACACAGAAATGCCTTATCTTAGGCCATGTTCTTAAATATAGGCCTATGATATTATTCCCAGGGTGGAAGACAGACATGGGTCATTCCGTGTGAAATCACCCAATTTCAGCACAATTTGGCAGGTTACCCTCTCCGAAAAAATCTGAAAAAAATCACAGGTGTTTGTAGGCCAAATCCATGCATAGATCTTAAATAGTATATCTGGATAACTAATCGTTGCAAAACTACAGCCCTTTGAAACTTCAAGTCATTTTAAGCATTGTGGTGAACAATCCTTTTTGTTCAACTTCCAGCATTATTGGCTCTCTTGGTATTTCACACACATTAGTGAAACTATGTGAATAGAAGTACATTTTCCTGTTGAATTAAAAAATCCAATCGGATCAGACATATCTTGTGTACTTTCCCCTCTGCAAAGCTCTGAAAATGGCTATAAATTCAGAATGTGAAAAGACATCATCACTTTTGAGGGCTTCTCATTCAGAAAGTATGTGACACAAATTCATCAGATTTTTTTCCTACACATATATGTATTATAAGGTCCTGTCCATGCATTAACTTTGGTTGTTATCATTTTCATATTTTCATAGCATTTTTTAAAAATTGGGCCTGATTTTCAAAAAGCCTGTTTTCATCTTCTAATTTCACCACGTGGACAGTTAACAGGATTTTTTTTTAATTTACCATATATCATTCTGTATGTGAGGATCATCTGCCCAAAATTTGGGCTTGTTGCTGAGTTTCTTCATTGAGATAAGATTTTTTTTAAATATTGTCTATAAATCCACTGAATCTGTACTGGATCTGCAGTACCACTTTGCACCACATGTGGTGCTCTTTTAATACAATGGAAGTCAATGGAAGAGTAAGAGAGTCACTTGTTTGCTGCACATATCCAATCTAAACACAGTTTATGGTTCATAGTTGAATTGGTCCAAATAATTATTGCAACATGAACAACATACTACTCATACATAAATCTTATCTAGAGAAAATAAACTGATCAAGTAAATTATACACACATAAGACTGACTGGTCATCATATATGCAGCAAGAGGATTTAGCATAATTACCATCTTTGTAATGAGTTTTCTACACCAGCTTTAACCTATCAGTGCCTATGTGAGTACTTTAATAATTACTAGCCAACTGGTTAGGCAAAGTCTATATCCATCGTCATATGAATGGGATGCAGTCCTCTGTGATACATAGACAAAGAGGATCAAGATGGAGATCAGTGCTTCGTCTCCATGTGATCTGGGAAAGAAGTTGGAAAATGAATGTCATAAAGGAACATATTCAAGAAACAATGGGTTTCTAAAATTCAGTTCATCAAGGTATTTCACTTGATGAAGATGACCATGTGTGTTTTCATCACAAGTATTCATAACAGGTTTGAGGACTCGTGGATCCAAGAGGCATTTGTAAAAAGATGATAAATCGTTAGTATTGATTTTTATGCATCTGACAATGCACTGAATTTTAGAAACCCCTTTTTACTTGAACCATATGAACCATAAACTGTGTGTTTAGATTGGATATGTGCAGCAAACAAGTGACTCTCTTACTCTTCCATTGACTTCCATTGTATTAAAAGAGCACCACATGTGGTGCAAAGTGGTACTGCAGATAAAGTACAAATTCAGTGGATTTATAGACAATATTTGTAAAAAATCTTATCTCAATGAAGAAACTCAGCAACAAGCCCAAATTTTGGGCAGATGATCCTCACATACAGAATGATATATGGTAAAATTAAAAAAAATCCTGTTAACTGTCCACGTGGTGAAATGAGAAGATGAAAACGGGCTTTTTGAAAATCAAGCCCAATTTAATAAAAATGCTCTGACAATATGATAATGTTAACAACCAAAGTTAATGCATGGACATGACCTTATAATCCATACATGAGTGGGAAAAAAATCTGATGAATTTGTGTCACATACTTTTTGAATGAGAAGCCCTCAAAGGTGGTGATGTTTTTTCACATAATGAATTTATAGCCATTTTCAGAGCTTTGCAGAGGGAGAATTACACAAGATACACCTGATTTGATTGGATTGTTAAATTCAACAGGAAAATGTACTTCTATTCACATAGTTTCACTAATGTGTGTGAAATACCAAAAGAGCCAATAATGTGGGAAGTTGAACAAAAAGGATTGTTCACCACGATGCTTAAAATGACTTGAAACTTCAAAGGGCTGTAGTTTTGGAACCATTAGTGATACAGATATACTATTTAAGATTTATGCATAGGTTTGGTCTACAAACACCTGTGAGTTTTTTCAGATTTTTTGGGAGAGGGTGACCTGCCAGCCACTGGGTGATTTGACACGGAATGACCCACATGTTCTCGGTAGGATTGGACCGTTAAAAATTGTACTGCATGCCAATTAGGCCCTAGATATGGGGGGGGGGGGGGGGGGGAGAGTGCAGAAAGGTTTATTAGGCTAATGGTGAGACAATAGGGCCTATTTGAGGTTTCTGCAACAATGCACATGAAGATATTAAGGATAAAACAGTGTGATTACATTTGTTGGTAATGTTTATAGGACTAAAATGCTATGTGAGGTAGGAACATGAAAACCAACGTGGGATAGCTCAGTTTAGTCATGTGTATAAAGTGGCAATTTATTTATGGCAAAACCTTTGTACACTAAATGCCCATACACTGAGCTAGTTTCACATAGATTTTCAAGTGCCTAGTACCCCACATACCATTTTAATCCTATGAAAATGACTAAAAAACACAACCTCCCCTTGTTTAATCCTTAAATTGCAAGCCCATTATATGTGGAGAGTTTAAATATTGGTACAAAATTAATATATACTATATACATAATTATAATTATGATTGAATAATGAAGTACAAAAACAAGTTTTCTTAATGTCAGTCACAACTGAACTTGTCAAGTGGTACAAACCAGGGTTATTATAGTTAACTAAAACTAAAACTGGCAGTGAACAAATAATTTAGTTAACTGAAATAAAAATAAAAAGTAGTTTTCCAAAAAATGAAAACTAAATACAAACAATAATGAACAATGCATTACAAACCCAATGCAGTTCTATTACCTTAACTTAACAACTTCAAATAGCCTGGCGGGCCATCCTATATCATTGAAATGTATAGTCTGGAATCGAACCATTCACCTCGCTTAATCCAAGGGGCGGGCAGAGAATTGTCTTTCAAACTGCCTAGGCATGCAATAGGCCAGCGCTACGACCATATCCGTATCCGGTCGGCAAAACGGCAAATACATCCTTCTTTGAAAGGAATGACTTAAGTGCACTGTGTTGCTCAACTTTAAAAAAAAAAAAAAAAAAGTCCAACTCCTCCAAAGTTGACGCCAACGCCGATTCAAACAACCGCTCTTCGTTCGCCATAGCCACCTTCCTTGTTGTTCACCGTCGCAGGACTGTCGTTATCCTGTTAAGCCCGCCTTAAGACTCTCTAACAAAATAGAGTGCTGTGATTGGATGACGTCCACGGCGTCAGCCAATAGAAATCCCTATGGTTTGATACTAGACGTACAGGCTGAGCAAATTAATTTGCCGCCGCTAGGGTGCGTCTAGATTTCTAGGCTAAACTTCAAACTCATGGGTACACATAAAGGCCTAATTTGGTGAATGAAGTCTCTGACATTGTCAGTGCATACCCAGAATGCTTGATATTGTACCTAAGCGCTAAATGATGTTATATTGACACCAAGGGGCATTTTTGGAGTAATGTCGCAGGGAAACCACGTGTTCCGATTGGATGATAAGTTGGCCAATAATCAAAAGGAATGTGACAGAACAACAACAGAGACTTTCTAATGAGACACAGCACTCAAAAAATCCTCCATAGAAATGCATGGGGTTAGTTTGTAACTCCAATATGGCAGTTGTCTACACGTATCCCACCCCTTCCGCGGCAAAACGTTGAGATGTGAATACATTGAGCCAATCATGTGGTGTGTTCTGAATACGTTGAGCCAATCATGTGGTGTGTTGTGAAGACATTGTGCCAGTCATGTGTTGTGATCTCGCTGCTGGAGCAAGGTTGGTGTCGTGAAGCCTTGCACACCCGCATTTCTGTGAAATAGGTGTCCGATAAGTGCCCAAAAAGCGTTGCAATATGGCCGCCGAGTGGAGGGACTTGCCAAAAAGGACTTTGACAACAATACTCAGGAACATAGACCTCTGAAGTTCGCCTACAAAAAAGCTACCATCTTTGCTCATATAAGAAGATCCGGTATCTTAAGATTTTTCCTATGGGGAAATTACATTTTGATTTTGAATATTGCATCTGTTAAACTTCCGCGAGGACGAAAAAATCTGAAAAGGAGACGTTTTGCTGTACATGTACACACTTTTGTCCTCTACCTTCGTGTGGGTACTGTGATCTTTGGAACGTTAAGACGCCAAACATAGATTTTTGCTAGCCCAGAGCTATAACTTGCAATGCAACTTGTAATAGGTAGTTACAGGGTTCCTACACATTTTCCATTTCAAAATTCCATACTTTTTCCATACTCAAATTTCCAAACTTCTCGGTAGATTTTTCTGACCATATTCTCGACATTGCGGCCTCTTCTGGTTTGGGATAACTCGGTGAAAACAAAGGTATGGACAACTGAAGTGAATTAAAAAATGACACTTAATATAAGTCCTTTTAGCTGGGTCATTTTTAGGTGTATCTTAGTTGTATCATAGTTGTATCTTGATGATGGGGACTGACAGTTAAGCTACACAACAGTAGGAATGGTTCATTATGACCCGAGTGAAGTGATTAGTACTGCAAATGCAATAGTCTGGAAACACAAATATTTCTCCATACCCTTGTTTCTTTTTTCCATACTTATCCAGACCTGAAAATTACTAAAATCAAATTCCATTTTCCAGGTTTTCCATACTGCGTAGGAACCCTGTAGTTAGCTTCAATTAACACCTGAATCTCCTTGTATGGGCAAAGATGGAAGCTTTTGGTTCCTTTTTGTATAGGCGAATTTCAGAGGTCTGTTTCCCAGGCCACAAAACCTGCCGAGTAGCCTGGGCTACTTTGATAGGTGACACAGGAGTTAAGTACTTAGCAATTCTGCCTAACATCAGCATGTTCCAAACAAGCAGAGGCACTTTGCACGTCTGACCACCAGTGTTGGGAAGGATACTTTAAAACGTATTCCATTACAGAATACATGCCCAAAAATGTAATTTGTATTCTGTTACATTACTTAATCTGAGTAACCTATTCTGAATACATGGATTACTTCCACATTGAATTGCATTTTATAAATGTAAGAATGTGGCCATCAAATCATGCTTACTAAACAGACCTATTCTGGTGTGTTCTTCTGTTCAAAGAATGTAAAGTCGCACGTCAACTAATCAGGTAGCTACCTAATACAACTATAAAATAGCAAGGTGACCAGTAAAACTACAGCAGACGACTACCCCTGGCTAAAAAAAAAAAAATACTTTAAGATGCTTCTTCAGGTTGGAGCAGGAGTATAGCCAGAAATTATAATTAAGGTGTGCCTGTGAGATTTTAGGTGGCCTCAACCCAGTAAAAGTGAGGGGCGCAGAGATATGACAGGTGGGACGCAAATTACCTGGAAATGTAAACACTATACTGTATAGCCTATCAGTGCTCTCAAAATGAATGTGATCGCGTAGGCCTAATGACAACCAAAACCCGCATGTTAAAATATGCAACTCGCAAGAATAATTCACTTTCAGAGGCTGCACCATAATTCATTTTAAAACTTAAATGTAGATCTCCTGTAGGTGATAAACACCTACAAGTATCTGGGTTTACACCTGGACAATAAACTAGACTCAGCCAACACTAAGCACTCTACAAGAAAGGGCAGAGCAGGCTGTACTTCCTGAGGAGGCTGTGGTCCTTCAACGTCTGCAGTAAGCTCCTCAGGATGTTTTACCAGTCTGTTGTTGCCAGCGTCCTCTTCTATGCTGTGGTATGCTGGGGATGAAGCACAAAGAAGAAGGATGCTGGGCGACTACAGGCTAGTAAGGAAAGCTGGCTCTGTCGTGGGAGCCGAACTGTAGTGCATCACTTCAATATCAGATAAAAGGACTCTGAACAAACTGATCAACATCTTGGACAATGAATGTCATCCACTCCACAGCACTATTACAAAGCAGAAGAGCTTAATCAGCTGGAGACTTTGCTCACTGTCATGCACAACTGACAGACTGAGGAAGTCATTTGTGCCCAGTGCCACTGAACTGTTCAATGCTTCACTAAAGGGAAGAGGAGAGATACACTTCTCTGCTTCTCCACCTTCTCCATGTTTGTGTACTGACTGTCCACTGGCCTACTGTTTTACTGCTACACTGTTTACATGCTATATTAGCACATATGCATAACCCCTCACTCCCTCCCACAGCCTGGATTGTGGCCGTACTTAATACTTGACCAATGGCTGTAACCGTATTACTTCAACCTATTCTTGCACTGATATAGTTTTTTATATTACTTTGTCTACATTATTCTCTTATATGTCCATATTTATTTTATGCTGGTCTCTAGACTTTATTCTTGCACTGTTGCACTGTTAGACTTACTTATTTGCACCATCACCATAACACTCTTATAGAGCAGCCGTGGCCTACTGGTTAGCGCTTCGGACTTTCGGCCGGTTAGAACCCCGACCAGTAGGCACGCCTGAAGTGCCCTTGGGCAAGGCACCTAACTCCTCACTGCTCCCCGAGCGCCGCTGTTGTTACAGGCAGCTCACTGAGCCGGGATTAGTGTGTGCTTCACCTCACTGTGTGCTGAGTGTGTTTCACTAATTCACGGATTGGGATAAATGCAGAGACCAAATTTCCCTCACGGGATCAAAAGAGTATATATACTTATACATACTTATACTTGAGCACCTTACCATGCATACAGAATTACAGGCTCAGTCCCTGCCCTGTCACTGCAAGCGCCTCAGGCTTGATCATCCTTAAGCACACTATGTGGATATTTGATTTAGTTTATTTAGTATTTTTTTTATCTACTGTCTCTATTGTGCGGAGTTTTTTTATATTTATATACTTATATTACTTTTTCTGCTGTAGTGCATGTTGTGTGTGATGTCTGTACTATATGCTCCTTGGGGATGAATAAAGTATCTATCTATCTAATCAGAAAAAATAAGCCATAAGCTACTTTAAGTTAGAATGAAAACCTCAGAATGCAGTGCCTATTTTAGAGGTGGGTTTTATTAGGTCTACAAATCAACACGTGAACTAGGCTTTGTTTATTGATTAGAAAAGACTGTATACCAATTGGCCGAAGTAAGCTTTTAATGCTTGGGAAAATATCCTTTGGCTTTGATATCAAGAACCATGATCAGTGAGGAACAGGAGTTACCAGCACTTACTCTGCAAGACGGCGGGGCTTGGATTTAAACATGGAAACAATTTTATCATAGCTTGCTACTAGGATAAGCTATTATGGTTGGTTTGGCAGGTTAGAATGATGATGAATGATGAAGAACAGACAAAGTAATGGTAAGCGTGAAAGTATATTAGGTGGGAAATATTTGAAGTGTGCCAGGCCGGCCGAAGATTGTGTGTTCCAGGCACACTGTGGCTATAGCCACTGGGTTGGAGGTGGAGTCTTTGGATGCTGAAAGGAGGTTGGTTGCTGGCAAGCAGAGGTGGCACAGCACATTTTGTTCTCCCTTCTCCATGCTGGAAATTCTATGCTGTTTGAATTTCCAAGATAGAAACGCATTCCTGCCCCTGTGTGCCAGCTCCGGCTGCTGCTTTTCTTCTTCTCTTCATTTTTTCATTTTCATATTGGGGTTTTGAGAAATGCAGGGAGTTGCCTTAATTTATTTAGAAAATGAATACATTTGTGAAACAGAGAAGTATCGTCATGTAATCCATTGATTTTAACAATGTAACTGTATTCTAAATACCAACTATTTAAATGGTAACTGTAATGCAATACAGTTACTCATAATTTGTATCCTGAATACATAACGCTGGTACATGTATTCTGTTACGCCCCAACACTGCTTACTACATGGCTCACTGTATCAGTTGGCTTGAACGCTAAAACATGGGTCTCAGCTTAATGACCATGGGAAACTGAGGGCCAGACCAGTTTAGAAACACTGACCTACATGTTACTCATCTCGCCCTGGAATTTTTTTCCTAAATCTCAATATTCTGATCACATGTCGCAAATTAAGTCAGCACAACTCAGAGAGGCTACATTAATTTTGTATGTTTATGAGGTCATCACATCACCAAAAGTATTGGTTTTACCAAAAATATTTGGCAGTATTTTTAAACTACAAAAATATACACCTACTGTATAAAGCACTTTGATACAAAATACGCAGCCATTTTCTTCAACCCAATAATAAAATACAAATTAGAAAATACTATTTTGTATTTGAAATACCTATTTTAAATACATGTATCACAAATACTGCCCATCTCTGAAGGTAGACAGACGCAGTAGATATTGACAGTCATTCTTAGATTAAGCCTTCATCAGTGTTATTTAAATGCCACTGTTTGTTATTTAGACCCAAGTTTTTTAAAGTTATAAGATTATTTTTAACTACCACACAATATTTAATTTTGGTTGACAGAAAAATAATATTCATGTCGGAATTCACAAGTTCGGATATGACCCGAAAGTGAGACCTAAAATGACACTACACACTTTAGACCTCAAACTGATTTCATACTGTAAGAAATTAATCCTGCCGAATTGTATGTGTGATATATTTTCTCCAACCAAGACTAAATTCTGATGTTCTGATGGCAGGCCAGACGGTATGGCGCCAGGTGAGGTGTGAAACACCAACGATCACAGAATGGGTTTTGGGGGTAAGCCATTGAAAACCATCCTAGCCAAAGGTGTGAGGTTAACTCAATTATATACATAGGACAAAAGGCTATCTGGGTAGAAGCCAGATTAATTTGCATTGAGACTAGCATATAATGACTTGAGTTGGTAACTTTTAGTAGCTCAAGCAGACAGGATGAGGTAGTTCACCCAGACAGGACGAAGGAGAGAGAACTCCAGAGAATATACCGAGGGGCAGGCATAGGTTGAACCTTTGTGAACTTTTGTGAACCTTTCTACCATTTTACACTGGAATAAACCACGTTGCTGTATCAATTCAAAAAGAAAACATTTTCTATTTTTTCTTACAAGGCATAGGTTGATTTTTGATGATTACATAATTTAAAGACTAGTGAAACATATTTTGTGTATGCTGTATTGGCCCCAATGTGAAGTCCACTTTTCAAATGCATAACAACAGTGTACTGTAATACATTGATTAAAAATGTAAATGAAATTACTATTGCATTCAAAATGTATTTCCAATATATGGCAAGGGGAACCTAGATCTGAGAAGAGTATGTGTTTTATAGTCTTTGCTTGTTCTCTTTTTTGTGTTGTCTTGAACATGAACAAGATTAGATACAAATCTTCTAATAAATGGTGTAATTCCACAGAATTATTAATGATACAAATACAAAAAGTTTACATTGCATTTACATACAATATCTGGTTAAATGTGACCGATACAGAAGATTTTACACTAACAAACTTGGCACACAAAATGGTAGATTATGTTAAATCACCAATGCTGGCAAAACATTAACAGCAGATGCTTGCAGTTGAACATTAATGTACATAAGGAACTACTTTCTAGATTTTTTTTCTCCAAAAAATATTTAAATCACATAATATACAGATTACAGAACCCTAAGAATTACTGCTCTAGGTCATCAACCTTTCCACAACTCTCATTCTAATGAACAGTCCTTCAGTAAAATCATTTTTAAAAGGTTATTAGTGAAAAGTTATTGTTCAGGTGCTTTGGGTTGTGTCATGAACAATGAAAAGTCCTCAGAACATATCAAAAGTAGGTATTCTTTGCACTGAACTGGATGTTTGTACTTCTAGCATAATCAGGGATGAAACACTTTAGTATTTCAGAGTAGTTTTGAGGTCTTCTGAGGCCTTATTAATAGGACTTGTTATTAAGTGTCAGATCAGTGTGTGCACCTGGCAAAGTTTTATAGAAGAATTTGACAAACAAGCAAGTTGCGGTGAAAACAGACACAATGGACAGGCTGTCATCACACTGCCGATTGGATAGAAGTTCAAACGCTCACATGATCTATTCTACCTTTATGACATCAATCTGACCCCCAGGTATGCGATGGACCTTCCGTCTGTGGTCTTTTAATGACTGCAGCTTGCTGTAGCTTCGATCACAGATATGGCAACTGAAGACCATGGGCTGGCTGTTGTGCGCAGCATCCACAGCATTACTTATCTGAGAGTCAAGCATCCCTCCCGGCATGTGATGAACCTTCCTTCTGTGGTCTCTCAGAGATTGCAGAGTTGGGTAGGTTCTTCGGCAGGCTTGACAGGTGAAAGCAGGTGCCTGGCTGTGCATTAGCCTGAAAGATTCACCTGTTTGCATCTCTGGTCCTCCCCCAAGAATGCGATGAACTCTTCTTCTGTGATTTCTCCATGCCTTTTGAGTAGGATAGGCACGATGGCAAATCTGACATCGAAAGATGTTAGATGAGCTGCTTTGCACAGCTCCTAAAGGATCAGCTCTTTGTGGAACATGACTTCCTGCAAGTATGTGGTGGACTCTCCTTCTGTGATTTTTCAGTGACTTTAGTGTATGGTAGGTTCTCTGGCAAAGCTGACAGCGGAAGAAATTCATCTGGCTGTTTTGTACTCCCAAAGTCTCACTAGTTTGTGCTACATTGCCTCCTCCAAGTAAGCTATGGACTTTCTTCCGGTGGTCTTTCAGAGACCTCATGCTGTGGTACATTCGAGGACACATATTGCAGCGGAAGAATTTAAAGAGTTTATTGTTACTGGTTATGGTTATTTCCTCCCTGGATTCAACACTTTGCAACTCCTGCTGTTCTTGTACAACACCATGTGCCATCTTTTTGTGAACTTCCAAATCTTCTGGCTTTTGGAAACCTTGTGGGCACAAGCGACAACTGAACACTTTGTCTTGGCTATGAGTGATAAGATGCCTTTTAAGCCCCTCCACAGAGGTGAACCAACGTATACACACAGGACAGCGCATTGGTTTGACGGAAGGTGTACATGTGTTACTCTGCATGTGCAGGTCTAGTGTGTAAGTCGAAAGGAAGGACATCCCACAGCGAGAGCATGCATACCCCTTGGGTGCAGATGCTTCACCATAGCAACTCAACCTCAGGTGCCTCAGTAAAGAACGCCGTGTCTTAAAAGTCTTGAAACATTTAGGGCAGCTAGAAGGTGCTGGGGTCGATGGCTGCTGGCTGCTTAGCTGTGCAGTGGACGGCTGCTGTGGACTTGGGACTAAAGACTGCTGTTGCCGGAAAGACGCAGCATTGTACGGCTGTGACTGCTCCTCAGGAGCTGATTGCTGTCGGTATTGCACATGTGACCTCAGATGAGCCTCATACTTCATCCATGACTGCAGGTTTTCTCCACAGTGAGGGCAAATGTAAGACTCCTGGGCATGCATTTGCAAGTGCTCAAAAAGACGTCTGGGACACGTGAAGGCCGATCCACACTCACAAGTCACTCTCCTTGGAAGGACAGATGGCAGTGACATGATTCCCCAGTTTCTGTCACTGTTTTCAACGGTAGGCTCTTGCCTTTTGGATGGATTCTCAGGTAGTGGTGGCAGGACAAAAACATTCTCTTGGCTGGCTGTATTATACGACCCTGATGGTTCATTCTGCATTCTTATTCCAGTCGGACAACTTCTCTTGTGAGTTTTCAAACTGTCCATATGACTAAATGTCTTGCCACACTGGCTGCAATCAAAGACTTTCTTAGATTCAAAGACTTGTGTCTTATGCCTTATTCTCCCAACAGCACAAATCTTTAAATGTTTAGTCAGACCGTAGTTGCGAGTAAATGACTTGTGACAGCGTCCACAAGTGAAACGCTTCACATGAGCATTAGAAAGAGCACTTGGAATGTCCTTATTTTGTGCTTTTGAAACTGCACTGCCTTCAACCAACATCTGATGTAACACATTATTTTTGTGATCATCTTCATCTGCCTCAATTAACACATCAATTTCAGCCTCCTCCACTGGAGAGATTGCTTCCCTCTCCTCTCCCTGGTCTTCAATGCATATACCGTCATCATCATCATCATCTGGATGTTCTGTTCCAACATGCTCAACTGTGTCAGTAGGCACAATGTCATCTACTAAGACTATCTCTTTTGGCTCGGATGTTGTAGACTCAGCAGAATGTGGACTGAATGACTCTTTAGGAGAATCAGAATCATTTCCATCCTCAAAAGGATCTTGCAAAACCTCAAAACAATTTTCATTATTTGGTTCTGTTTGATGTTTGTCCACATCGACAGACTCTGCATTTAACATCTCTTTCTTTACTTGAGGCTGACCACCTGTGCCAACACCAACACTCATGTACTTGAGTGGGTCCACATCACTTCCATTAACTTCCATGTCTGGGCAATCATTCTCCACAGCACCAAAAGGATCTTGAGCAGAGTCTGTCAAGGAGGAAATAAACCGACAGTTATGCTTTTTGAGAGAATAGAAGCGTGTATAACTGCGATTGCACAGAGGACAGTGAAACCGAGATGGTTGAGCAGCTTTAAGGAACAGTTTAGGAAAGCTTGGTGATTCCTTCCCCTTGCTGAAGAGGTCCTTGACAGGTGCTCTGGAGCAGGTGTGGTTATCAGCACCAGATGAACTTATGAAGAGCTGCTTGCAACGGCGACAGGATTTCAGCCTTTCTTTTCTGTGCAAGGCATGATGCAGTACGAGCTTGTCTACGTCACTGAAAATGCGTTTGCATTGACCACACTGGTAATTTCCTTCAATGTCTTTATCACTGGCAACAAACCTTTGCCGAGTCTCAAGAAGAACCACAGGACAATACCTCCTAGCCACAGATACAGTTGGTTTCTTGGGTGAATGCTTACTATACACCATGCGCGGAAAAGTGTGGAAAGGCCTTCTTACGGAGGGTCTTAACTGTCTCTTGGGGGATGACGTCATATCTGACCCGTCTGGTGTTCTCACATCACTGGAAGATCCCTCTAATTTGTCCGAGCCCAGTTTAAGCTCAGGTGGCTTGTTAATGTTCATGTATGCGTTGGCCAATATTTTCATTACTACTTTATTGGGGGCTGGTTTCACATCTTGATTTTGATTCTGAAGAACCTCAGTGTTCTCACTGTGGGTGACAGAATTCTTCAATTCATCAACCTCAGCATCTGGGGAAATATTATTCGGCATCTCCATGTTGGCCAATGGCAAATCAAGCTTCGCAGGGTCTAACGCTTGCTCTAGTTGTTCAAATAGATTGGAATTCTGTTTGGGAATTCTGTTTTCTGTGGCCAAGTCCTCTTTTAAGTTCATTATAGAATTCCCATTAGAATCACAGCTGTTGGGTGGCATGTTTAAAGAGCTAGATGTCAAGCTGATATCAGTGCTGGCTAAGGAATGTCGGACAGGATAGCTGGTCACAGCCGTTGCAGAGGATTCCTCTTTCAAGCCCTGTGGACTTACACCTGACTGGTGTGTCTCAGAGTGACTCTGGCCTGATCCTCCTTGGTGGGATTTTTTATGCACCTGAAAAGTGTTGAAATCTGTACACTTCTCTCCACAATCACATTTGTAGAATTCTGGGGCCGTGGACGGAAAGATGGAAGCACACACATGCCGTTTTAAGAGGTCCCTGCTACCAAACACAGTTCCACAGCTGGAGCATGAAGGGGGTGGTGGTGGATTTGAATATTCGCTGGCATGACTTGCTTGATGCACTAGCAAGGATGCCAAACCATGAAATGTTACTGAGCAAGCCACACACTGATATGTCTTTACTGGTGGAGCATCCGAAGATCTGGTTTCTCCAAGTCCAAACATTTTTCAGATGTTAAAAACAAGGTTCAGTGTACATCCATAAAATACTTGGGGCACCTAAAAACAAGAACAGAAAAAAAAATACATTTAGGACATAGGAAATACACAGATATGAAACACAAAATGTTCAACTTGCATACCCCATCCCCTAAAATAAAATGTTCTTAATGTGTCTTTTCATTTGTGAAGTATTTCATAATCATCTTACATTTATTAATTCAGCAGAGACTTTTATCCAAAGCGACTTACTAGTATTGCACAGTTGCACAATACCTAATTATGACCGCTGCGCAGCGAAGCGGCGGTCATATAGGTTTAGTCAGATTTTTTTCTTTTTTTCTTGGGGGTACACGAAACTTGGTGGGCATGTAACCCCACATGGATAGCATGGAACCATCGTTTTTCGTTTTGATCTGTAGCCCCCCGGCTGGACTGGACCCCCCGAAAGGAGGGTAGGGCAGACACAGTTTTCTGTGAATATCTCGAAAACCGTAGGGTTTAGGAGGACCATTTTTTTTTTGTATGTTGATCTCAAGGGGCCATGTCAACCCATTCCATAACCACTCATTTCATGTATAGCGCCACCTAGTTAAACACAAAAAAGTAAAAATGAGGTGTTGTAATTGAAGGTATCTGTGACCTAACAAAGTCAAAACTGTACAAAATTGGAAGTGTAGGATCATTATGACACCCTCTGTATGCACGCCAAGTTTCGTGGAATTCCGTTCATGGGGGGCCACACAATAAATTAATTTATGTTACTATACACCAACTGGCCTGTAGGTGGCCGGAGACAGTTTTCTGTGAATATCTCAATAACCGTAGGGCCTAGGAGGTCCACCTTTTTTATGTATGTTGGTCTTAAGGGGGCATGTCAACCCATCCCATTACCACTTATTTCATGTATAGCGCCACCTAGTTAAAAATTAAAAAGCAAAAAATTAGGTGTTTTCATCACAATATCTCTGGCTGACAAGGTCAAAACTGCACGAAATTAAAAGTGTAGGATCATTATGACACCCTCCGAATGCATGCCAAGTTTTGTGTACTTTCGTTCATGGGGGGCCTTACAATAAAATAATTTATGTGTACATTTAGTGACGTACACCAACAAGGATTCCTGGGACACTGAAAAACCGGGGTACACAAAACTTGGTGGGCATGTACCCCCACATGGATAGCATGGAACCGTAATTTTTCGTTTTGATCTGTAGCCCCCCCGCTGGACTGGACCCCCCGAAAGGAGGGTAGGGCAGACACAGTTCTCTGTGAATATCTTGAGAACTGTAGGGCCTAGGATGACCATTTGTTTCCGTATGTTTGCCTCCAGGGGTCATGTTAACCCATTTCATGTGCACACATGTGCACAAACAGATACACACACACACACACATACATTCACAGTAATCATACGTATGACACATACTCACACAGTAGACATATGTACGCTTGCATGCACAGGCACATACGCAGGCATACACACAAGCACGCACACACACACACACACACACACACACACACACACACACACACACACACACACACACACACACACACACACACACACACACACACACACACACACACACACACACACACACGCATAACATAAACATGTACATGCACACATGCACACAATTCAAGAATTTCTCAGAATTATGAACAGGCAAGATGGAGGTGGGGTTGTATAAAATGAATTTTACATGTGAAATCTATGAACTAATCATGTTTTGGTACTTGTTGTCTAGCAGATACCAGTAAGATTTGAGTGTGGATAATGCAATTTAGTGAGACAGTTAGAATCATATAGGCCTTTCAGCGTGATTTATTTTTGTGGAAAAAATGTGCTGGACTGGGCGGCGGTCATATTTTGAACCGCTCTGCGGTACATCTAAGGCATCGATACTTAGAATTTCATTAGTATCGATACATAGAATGACAGTGGTGTTTCTCTGCCCAAACTGTACCATGGTGGTGACGTGCAAGTTAGCTAGGCTATGCATCTTGCAGTGTTCTAATGCATAGTTCTTCTGGAAAACATGTTTCTTCTAGGCTAATGATCTATCTTTAACGTAAATATTCAGTGTATTGAAGGAAAAATAGCCTAACTTGTGATTAAATCAATGGTGCTGGTCATTTTTAGAAATCCCCACATATGATTTCACTGCTTTCATGGGAGCTCAGCTTCTCTCTATGGGAGCTCAGCTCCCACTGGCTCCCATGTAATTGGAACCCTGTTTACTCTTTATTGCGTTATGTACATGTAGCTAGTGAATGTTTTATTAGGCTATGAATTAGAGTGTCATAGCGCAATCATGCATAATGACCACAGGTTAATTGCATACATCTAGAGAGTGTACGGTTAGCTTGCTTGCTAAAACAGCCCGGGAAGTATAAGAATGACCAGCGGCATTTTGCTTCACGTTGTTACATTGTGGTATCAAAACTATGACCAAGCATGGGAATGTTTTAAAAGAATAACATGACATTTTGCAATTCCTGATTTTTCCAAAACATATTCTGACATTATTTATTTACTAGCTAAACATAAATCGCTCATGGTACTAAAAAGCTCAATAGGGTGAAAAGCGCCTTGGTTAATTGAACATACTGGTGGTCTTCATCTTCTAAATGTTAACAGCTGATGAGAATGTACAATGAATACAGAAAAAAAGTGAAAGTGAAATCAAGGGCTAAAACGGTGGGCCGTTTATCTATAACTCAGCGTTTCTCAAACTGTGGGAGACATGCCATGTGGGGCGCGAACTGACGTGAAAAACAGGAGTTTTTTTATTTATTTTTTTATCTGTAGCCTGGGCCCAGGTAGCACCCAATGCGCAATGGACGCACTGTGTTATTCACAGGGAAGCGCTCGTGTCAAGGCAGCTTAGTTAGTCCCGACCTACATGAGATTTTGAACGTTGTTGTGAGAGTGGTGAATTTAATCAAAACCCGGCCCTTAAAAGCGCGTCTATTCTCCGCACTTTGCGAAGAGATGGTAGCTGACCAAAAGGCTGTACTGTTTCACAGCGAGGCAAGGTGGCTTTACCGAGGTAAAGTGCTGTCGCGCGTGTTTGAGCTCCGAGTCGCCTCTTCTTGGAGGAAGAGCGCATGTTTGAATCTGCAAGCACGTTCACTAATGAACATTTCTTGACAAAGCTGGCCTGTCTTAGTGATATATTTGATATATCTTAGCGATACATTTGAGTTAAATGTCCAGTTACAAGGCAAAGACAAGCACCTACCTCACCTAGCAAATAAGATTACTGCATTCACCAAAAAAAACTTGAGTATGGGACCTCGATCGCGACAGTATTATGCCTTTGAGATTTCTGAACGAAATCGCTGAAACGTCTGATTGGGAGGCACTCTTGTGATCCCATGTATTAAACAGTAGGCCTACATCACATCCCTGCAAAGTTTATTTCAAAAATATGAGCAAGCTGACGAGGTTTGATGCTGTTTAGAACAATATTATATTACTGGTTAAAAAAATGCTATTTGGGAAGAGTTTCGCTCATGGCCCTTAGCTAATCCACTGTTTGCTACTTGGGGCTATAGTATATACCGGGAGCTCTGTAGTGGTTGATCAACGAAAAATATGTCTCCATGGCTTATTTGATGTGTTTTAATGCAGAAAAACACCCTTGGGTCAATTCTTTCATATCACTTCGCAAGTAGTCCGGTCACTTTGTGCAATGGAACTTAATTCAAAAGTGGCTTCACTGGCGTGTCGGAGTCCTGTTCGCCCTGTCGGGACTTATTTTCCGATAATGACCGGCGTTCTACACATTATCCCTTACGTAATTACCGCTGCAAACATATAATTACCGCTGTCAATGGCAACAGGTTTTGTGCTTCTGATTTAAGTCTTTCATATCACTAGTAGTAGTCCGGTCACTTTGTGCAATGGAACTTTGTTCAAAAGGGAAATCAGACGGGTTAATTAGCTGTGTTCTAAAGAATGTTTGATTCAAGTTCACAGTTTGGTTTGCGAACTATGTTTGTATGAACTTGTTTCTCAGCAAAAGCTACACAAAATGGTAACAAATAAATGTAAAGAGACATATTGTGGAGTATTTTTTCGTTTTGGCAAGTAGCCGTATAATAAGTGGGATAATGCATAGAACGCTGGTCATTTTCGGGAAAATAAGTCCCTTCAGGGCGAAGCAAGACCCCTCCGCTGGCGTGTCGGGTCCGGTTCGCCCTGTCGGGACTTATTTTCCCAATAATGACCGGTGTTCTATACATTATCCCTTACTTTTTGTTGTTGTTTCAAGTAAAACAATATGCTTCATTATTTGACAATGATGTATCATATTATAGTATTGTTTATTTTTATTAGGCTGTTGATTAATTTGACATTGTTGTATATTATTGATATTCCCTTTAATGTTGTCTTACCATGCGATTGTTATTGTTATTATATTTGATAGAATGGACATTATTGTTTATTGTTGTTATTTTCCTTCATTTTCATTGTTTATTTTCATTAGGCTATTGATTGAATTGACATTGTTGTTTATTATTGCTATTCTCCTTAATGTAGTCTGACCAACATTTTTAAATTGTTCCCAGTTAAGTATTATATTGTTTACATTTAAGTATTATATTTATTTTTTTATTTTTTTATTTAATTACATTTAAGTATTATATTGTTTTATATTTGTATGTCACTTTGGACAAAAGTGTCTGCCAAATCCCATAACCATATCATGTGTGGGCTCAGAATTTAATGTTAATGAAGGTTCGTGTTTGAGTTGAGGTCATTGTATTTTGATTAGATTGATTTTGCTGAACACCTGTAAAACAAAAAAAACATACAAATACCCAATGTGTGGACAAGAACTCCCATATAAATTCATACCTATTTTGGCCCTACAAAATTATGTGATACCCAAGCTAATAGGATTCACAGGTAATGGTACAAAATGACTGTAACGAAAGTGGCCTATAGCATTCTTTCATACAAACATACGTGCATTTGTGGGCTTTTGGGTGGTAACCAGGCAGTAACCAAGTATGCCATGCTGTTGGAGATGCAAATAAATGCTGCATTGCAATCACATACAAAGGAGCTGGCTTAAGGGTTATAAAAGTATTTTATCATGTTTATTTGTATAATGAAAGCACCAAATTCATAGCCATCCATGTGTGTTACCTTCTGGCTCCTTGACTATCATTCTGGTAACTTTAACGGGCAATTTGACGTCTTTAGAACACATGTTGGAGGTGCAAAATGTTACTCCAGTCTAGATTTTTTGACATTAATCACCCCTATGATATATTGCTATTGTCTATCAAGTGCCTGTTTCGAAGTTAACTGATGGTCAAATCAACCAAAACTAGGGTTGCAAAGGGGCGGACAATTTCCGGAAACTTTTCATGGGAAGTTATGGGAATTTTGGAAATATAAGTTGAAAACCATTGAATTAAAGGAAATTATGAGAATTAATGTAAATTTATGGGAATTAGCTGGTAATTTTGTGGAATTCACACAAACTGCTTCATTTACAAACATAAATATAAACATTTTGTTTCATAATAAGCAATATGATTCGTTCGTTAGTATTTTCGATTAGCTTAGGCCTATCATATGACGCTAGCTAGCATGCTAGTGGGAATCCCATTCTCTGCCTATGGTTTACTAGCGTGCTAAGATAGCAACTCCGAAACCACTAAACTGCCCAAGGTACACAACACCACTCAACAACAAAATCCAATTGGTTGGAACATTGACTGACTATCGCTTTGTAGTCAGAATCCCAGAAAATGGTAAAACAAATAAAATAATTATAAAAATAATGACACAACATATCAAAACTCAGATTATGATTATTTATAAAGTTGTCAAGCTAAATCAGACCAGCAATATGACCATATAGTTATTAGCCTTCCCATTAGAGCTTAAAGCAAAATGACGTACACCCATTTGAATGAGGACAAAAGTGATGACAAGCCCACAACTGGGCAAACTTCCCCCAGTTTCCCACCAGTTATTCCCACATGAGATGACGTTCACAAGTATAAGTAAGTAAGTATAAGTATATATACTCTTTTGATCCCGTGAGGGAAATTTGATCTCTGCATTTATCCCAATCCGTGAAACACACTCAGCACACAGTGAACACACGGTGAGGTGAAGCACACACTAATCCTGGCGCAGTGAGCTGCCTGCAACAACAGCGGCGCTCGGGGAGCAGTGAGGGGTTAGGTGCCTTGCTCAAGGGCACTTCAGCCGTGCCTACTGGTCGGGGATCGAACAGGCAACCCTCCGGTTACCAGAGCCGGACAGTAACGGAGTACATTTACTTGAGTACAGTACTTGAGTACAATTTTGAGGGATCTGTACTTTACTCGAGTATCATTTTTGGGAAGTACTCATGACTTTACTCAAGTACATTTCAGAGGCAAATATTGTACTCTTTACGCCACTAATTTCTATCCATAACCGTGAGTACCCGTTACTTCTTCTAATAAAAAAGGAAAAAATAAAAATCTCGGAAACCCTCAATTTGTTGTTTCCCTCTCAAACGTGATTGGATTGTGCAGGCACCACTGATTGGGACAGCCTATCAGCAATCACCTTCAGCTTTCCGCCAAAGTCAACTCCATGGTCAGATTTAGATAAGAGACGAAACCATGGACGAAACAATGGATGAAGACGCAGCAGGTTACTGGATGCCGGGAATGTGCCAACCCGTGGCCCCACCTCGCCAGACTATTTCAATTTGCTTAAAAAGTTAATGATAGTTTTCGCTTCAAGTGTTTCAATTACAAAATACTAATTTGTATTTGAAATACTCCCCTGGCAACATGGTAAAAAGATGGAAATGACTTGATTTTACTTTTATATTCTCCAGTCCAAGGTATTAACATTAACATTTTTCATAACTCCATGTAGGACGTTTCTGTACATAAATGTAAGCACTGTAGCAGTAGTAATGCAATATTTAGAAAATGCACTCTTGTACTCTTGATACTCAAGTACTTTTAAAAACAAGTACTTCAGTACTTATACTTAAGTAGACATCTGACTGTTGTACTTTTACTTGTACTTGAGTAAAATTCAGCCAGGGGTATTATAAGTAATGAAGCTGTGTACTCTGTCCGCCTCTGCCGGTTACAAGTCCGAAGCGCTAACCAGTAGGCCACGGCTGCCCTATAAATGACGTTTTCACTGGGGGAAAATGTTTTTTCCATACGCATGAACGCACCATAGGTTTCCTTTATGTCTAGTAGGCCTAGCCTATGATTGCTGTGTGCATGTGATTGACGTATGATGTGCAGGGTAGAAATTCAACTGAATTTGCATTAAATCAGGTTGCTTTAACTAATATTATGCTGCAAGATGGGTTTTTATCGATTATATTTCAGTTCCCTGTTATAGACTAACTTGCCATATTAAAACATAACAGTTATTCCCGTTAATTCCCATGGAAAGTTTCCAACTTTGAAAATGTTGTACCCCTAATTTTGCACCCCTAACTAACCAAAACTCGATGTTTGCACCTCCAAGTGGTCTGTGACATAAACTTGTGTGAAAGAATAGCCTTACAGACAAGTTATTATTTTCTTAACATAATTCATCAAGTGATTAGACCAACTGTTATTCAACCAGTAGGCTAACATAAACAATTCAATAGTAGCCTAAACAATGACCATGTGGCACATTCTGTTTTCTGATTATCACAGGTGTAGGCTACAGTAGCCCACCCCCGAAAATCATCCCTGTACAAGACCAAGACCTAGGCCTGGCCACTGTACATGGGGGGGGGGGGCAATTTCAGCTGAACGTGAACTGCAATGTAAATCCCTAAATGTTACTGACTTTTGGCTGTCTAACTCCAGTGCGAGAATTATAGCCAAGTTGGGAGAATCATTGAAGCAAAACGAAGACAATAATTTAACACTGAAATCAGGCTATTAGCTCTAGTTTGCTAGGCTAAACTGGCGAGACACATTTGCTGGACGCCGTTGAGGTATGATGGTATGAGAAAAATGGACAGGCAACACTGAACATTTAAAAACGTACGCAGCACGAAGACAAAACAATACAGTGCTCTGCTTTGGTGTCAACTATGCTGTAACTGTTAGCTGGGTGGGTAGCTACCTTCTATCCTGTAGGCGCGTTACGCACTCATTGCCGCATACAATGACAACGGGAGAGGTGAGCTTGCTGCTGGATGCACGTGAGGTTACTGCTCATGATAATTTGTTTTTCCGTGCACGCACTTAGTACTATAAAAACATGCAACTGTAAAACATACGCGGTCTAGTCAGAAGCGCAGTCCTTCCCTGCAGAGCCAACCACAATGTCTCTGCCGCCACCAAGACGCAAGAGCAACGTGTATCCTGGAAAATAATGTGTGCTCTCTGGTGGTGTGGAGTAGGAAATATTACAATCTAGTTGAAGAGAAAGAAAAAAACTGGATTTATAGTTTTATATAATTATTTATTTCTATATAATTATAGAAATTATAACATTTTCTATATGAGGAAAATAAACAATAGGCCTAATCATCTTCAGGCAGCAGCTTTTGTGGTAGGCCTAGTTTTAAGATAACTATTATAACACTGGCCTGTCATCTCCAATGAGAGTATTAAGTCAAATTACCTTTTGGGGGAGGAAGCACCCAGAGGAAAATTTTGTATCTTTACAAATGTATTTTCTTTGTTTCATAGAAACAAACCAGCTCTTATGGAAAGACAATTCTGATCTGTTTCTCCTAGCCCCTTTATTAGAAAGGAGCAACAGAGCTTGTGAAGGAAAAAATAGTATTTTGAGATCTTTTTAAACTTCTGCTGAGAGGGATGGCTCTATCTCAGGAATTAATTAAGAAACGGTAGAAAAATGAGAAAATTAGCTCAATTATGTCTGTATGAGAAAAGAAAATATTGCATTTTGAATTTTCCTATCTGGGAATGGCTCTGAATATTTATGTTAAATTGAGCTCAGTTATATCTGTGAGAAATAGTAAAGATAAGGAGATCTCATTGTTAATGTTCTTTCCCTATGGCTCCAGAAGCGTCTAGCAAGAGCACCTCTCTACGTTAGGGGTTGGCCAGTGGAGCCTGGCTCCACTATGAGATGCGCTACAAAGCCGTGCAGGACATATTCAGGACAAATTTCAGTAACAACTTACTGTAGACCTGGGTCACCGTCAGAGTCTGTTTCAGTTGAGCCAGGGACCGGTCACATCTACCTATTCTTTTTGCGGGAGGCAGAGCAACTGTGACTCAACCGACAACAGTATTTTTTTTAATTTATTCGTTTATTTGTCAGGGACAATGCAGCGCACATTATTACATACATAGTTATCACAGTCAATGCCATAACAATGTCTGTAGATGTGTTACATAAAAGGTTTCTAGCCAGTTGGCTAATTTGCAACCCCAGTCCCTGGTCAGACCTTTCTAAAAACATATTGTACTCTAAAAGTATTCTAAAGGTGTAATATATGTGTGCATACACCTCTCTATAGAGACCAACAAAACATGAAGGGTAATGTTAGTGTTCATACCCTAATCATGCACATCAGGACAACCACAACATACATAGGAACATCACAAACAGCAAGTCACGTAACACAACCCCCAGACACCCAACTGCCCGCAGACTCTCACTTATACGGACAGCCAGTCACAACATACACAAATACAATAACACAGACAGCAAATCACATACAATACAACCCCCAGATTCCTAGCCGCCCGCAAACTCTCACCTATGTAAACAGCCAGTCACACACAACATACAATAACAGACACAAAACATCACATCACGTACTACACAACCCAGATACCCAACCGCCCGCAAACTCTCACCTATGCGAACAGCCAGGCATCTACACAGACAGTAGGCCTACTAGCCTGACGTTGTCATACTCAAATTCTAGTCAGAATATGAGTCTGATACTGCTCTATTGGGACGTAATTATGGGGCGTGTTTCAACTGATACAGGGGGGGAATGCCTCTGCACTCAATTGGATAGACCTAACCAATCAGACCAACAAAATAGCTTACCGTGAGGTGTAGAAGAAAACACACGAACCATCCTTCTTCTCCTATATCCCCTCCGTTTTTAAAAATAATTCTGTTGAACAGTGATATGCTACAAACATGTTAAACAGCTGGGAAAGACTGTCGCAAATCCCTCGAACAGGTGGTCAATCAGAGATTTCAAACGAACGAGGGAACATGTCACAATTCAACACACTGTTTTCCCTTGATGAAAGTGAAACCACGAGTTTTCCCACATCTCAACTTTGGCCAAAGTTTTCAGAAATAATCGTTTTCAGTGATACAACCTCATTAAATAATATGAATTTTCCATATGGGGTCTTAAAAGCCATGTATCCTTCTAGCCACAGCGTTTTTGTTTCAAACATAAGCCTAATCTAAGCGTGCTCAGATGACGTGATAGACCAGGCGCTGTTGCTCACCTGTCCATCATCGTAAAGCCTGATTTGATTGGTCCGCCCGATATAGGGCGAGCATACTTCCACCACAATGGAGCAATGCCAGACCGATCTTCCCGACCTCAAATGTTGTGGGCGGGACTAAGTTCGGAATGGCACCCAAGCTATAGCCTACAGTAAAACATAGACAATAGAGTGTGTGTATGTGTGTGCATGTGTGCGAGTGTCTTAGTGGTTACATCCCTGATTTACTTTCAGCCAATGTTTTACCTTACTGCTAAATGTTGTCAGTTCTGTTTGTGTTTTTAGTTCTATCGGTAAGTCATTCCAAAAGCGGGTTCCTATTACTGAAAAACATGACTGGCCGAAAGAAGTTTTGCGCCCAGTACTCAGTTCCTCTTTTTCCCTTGCAGCGTGTTTACCCCGTGACGATTGTGGCCGCACGGCTTTAAGACTTCCAGGGTTAGAGTTCTTTCATAGGGCCCAAAGCAGAGTCCCTGTCTATAGTGTGACGGATAATGGCAAGTCTTAGACCTCGCCCTGTTGTTTGGTTTGGCTCGCTCACTCACTCACTCTCACTCACTCACTCACTCACTCACTCACTCACCCACTCACTCACTCACTCACCCACTCACTCACTCACACTCACTCACTCACTCACCCACTCACTCACTCACCCACTCACCCACTCACTCACTCACTCACTCACTCACTAGAGCCAGCATGTCACAATATAAGCAAGAGCCTGAAATTCTCTCAGCTTTTTTCTTTTATTCACACCTCTAGGTGCGGCTGGCGGTATCCTGTTGATCATGGGATGGCTACAGGCAGCCCCCAGGCCAAAGCTGGCCTCCGCCCTAGATGATGTCGCGATCTTCACCCCTTCTTCTGTCCTTCGGCTCTGACAAGAACTGGTTTTCATAGGCTTGTGGTCCGACGATTCACTCATGTTGTTCAGTCATCGACGACACCAGTCCCTCCAGGATTTCGTGGGTCTTTTCAGAGATAGTCTTTTCTAAAGAATTGTGATGGAATTGTGGTGTTTATAGGTGTTTGTTGCAAAGAAATTGCAGGAGGAAGAGAAAATGTAAAAAATAGTTGCACATTTTTATTTTATTTATTTATTTATTTATTTTAAATTTAGGACAAATAACAGTATAATACTAAATTCACACTGATCATCTTGATATTGTTATTAAAATAATAAGAAAAGTTAAGGATTACAAAAAGTCAAAGTACTTTATTTGTAGCTAAATGAAAAAAATGCTTTGGCTGGTGTAATTCACAAACCTTTTGTAGAACTGTCCAAAAAAGACAGCCACCCCCTAAAAAGATGTCAACATGTTTCAATAGGCTATTTTTTGGAATTCATATTCAATTTATATCTTTTTTAATAATTCATATGACCTGCATAATTACTAATAGCCAAGTAAGCAGTAATTTCAGTAGGCTATTTCATATTGATTTTTAAATTATTAGGCTACGCCTCTCTTTAATGTCATTACATTGCATCCCACTTTCGGCAACAAGTAGAAATAACTTTTTGCATAGTGCATTATGTGGATGCAATTTAGGGATGTTTTCTATGTCATTAGTTAAAAAAAAAAAAGAAAAAAAAAAAAAAAAAAAGTTCTTCCTCAAGTATAACGAAATTGCAAGGTCGCCCAGAATTTGCGGGGATTGGCTGAATTTGTGTTCATTGTTATGATCGCAACATTGCAAATTCCAAGTACGCGGATTAGTGACAAACCTGGGTAAGTTCAAAGTAAGTGGTAAACTATATGGCTTAATTCTCCTAAAATAATAGTCTGGCCCTGCCTGCTCTCTTCAGGTATTTCTGCCCCTCCCAAACTGTGTTAAAATGATGTAGGCTTAGTTAACAGCTAGGCTTAGTTAATAGCTGGACCCCAGCTAATATGATCTGCACCCCCTCTCACAAAATACTTCCAAGGTCCCTGCCACCGGTCCGTCAGAAATATGACAACTGTTGTCCGGTCCATGTAATGTAAAAGGTTGGGAACCCCTGGACTAGATAACTGCATTTAAACCATTGCAAAATTTTTTTCCTTTAGATACAAAAGGATTATATAAATAAATTTCATCGAACCCCGACCCTGAGCAAGGCACCTAACCCCTCACTGCTCCCCGAGCGTCGCTGTTAGTGTGTGCTTCACCTCACTGTGTTCACTGTGTGCTGAGTGTGTTTCACTAATTTACGGATTGGGATGAATGCAGAGACCAAATTTCCCTCACTGGATCAAACCCTCCGGTAACAAGTCCGAAGCGCTAACCAGTAGGCCACGGCATGCTACATATTCAGAGTTCATTGCCCCCACCAACCTTTCTGTGACAGAGATGCATGCATTGTCCAGAGCGGATCCACACAATGGGTCCACTAGTGTGATGGTTCCAGAACAGATGAAGATTACCAATCAAAACCAAAACCTGCCCAAGCTCTACTGTATCGGCTCGTGAAGCACTGCATTCAGCTTGGATCTGATCAGGGCCATGCAGGGCCAAGTGCTAATGCTGAGTTGAGGGGTCCTCTATCATAGCCATCTTATCCAGTGTTCCACAAGGGCAGCAGCCCAGGGGCCCTATACTTTAGGGGCAGACAGTAGGGACCATGAAAATGAAGGTGTTGTTAATAAAATAAATTTGATAAAAAATATATTCAAACTTTTTGCATTACATTTAGTCATTTAGTAGACACTGTCATCCAAAGCGAATTACACAATTCAATTATATTACAAGAGCTATTGTCCCTGGAGCAACTCGGGGTTCAGTGCCTTGCTCAAGGGCACAACGAAGCCGGATATTGAACCTACAACTTATTAGGCTACTGCATGCTAGCCCAGCTCCTTAGCCACTACGCTACCACCACCCCTGGCATGGGTCATATTATGAGAGAAAGAAGAATGGTTGCACTAATGCCATCAGTTGGTGGTGGTTAGTGTGGTTCCCCCTTTCACTGTGAAGCGCTTTGAGTGTCGTGAAAAGCGCTTTACAAATGTTGTCAGCGTTAAACATGGACATGTTTTTTTTTGGAATTGAGTTAAAGGCATTTGCAACATTCACTTACAAGAAAGAAGATGTGTTTGCTGTATTTCCAGAAAATATTTGGTAAGAGTTTAATGTATCAATTTAAGTTTGATTTCAATGCTGGTTACATCCCTGGGAAATCGGAAGTGAATGAAGGGTCCCCACTCCCAGGACCCATTCTCAATCTCAACTGAGATTTGAGAATCGGCCTGATGTGAGCCAGGCTAAATTAAACTGGCATGCATTGTTTCTCTGTTGCATTTTCCCAGTCAGAGGTTGTCAAGTAGCAAAAAGGGTGACATTAGCAGTGGATTAAGGAGCTTCACTCCATGGGGGGGAACTGTGGTGCAAGGGGCAGCTTTCTTACCACATTTGGGTCCAAGGGTTCGATTCCAACCCACTATTTTTTCCCCCAATCCCACCCCATCTCTCTCTTCTACTCACCTCCTGTTACTCTTCACGGTCCTCTAAAAAAAGGAACACAATTTTAGCTGCAGTTTAGCTGCACTTTTCAAGGCAGAAGAGTCAGTGAAGACAGACAGAAGATCAGAGATGGCTGAACAAGAGGCAAGAGACAAATAGTGGCACACACCACTGTCTGTCTGCCTCTTCACCACCTCCATGTCTTGAACTGTCTGTCCACTAGCCACTTTTTACCACTGTCTTCTGCCTCACTGTTTGCGTGCTATATTAGCACATATGCACAACCCCTCCCTCCATGCCACAGCCGAACTGTGACCACACTTATACCTTCCTTAATATAGTTATATGTATATAGATATATAGACTTTATTCTTTATCTTGCACTGTTTGACTTACTCATTTGCACCATCACCATGACACTCATTCACACAGAGCACCTTACCTTACCTTATGCACAGAGAATCACAGGCTCAGTCCCTGCCTCAGTCATTGCAAGCGCATCTTGTTTGATTAATCACCCACTATGTGGATAATGTTTTTTTAGAATTGTGTTATTTAGTATAATTTGTATTTTAGTATATTTAGTATTTAGTATATATTTATCTTCTACTGTCCTTATTGCTTAGTTGTGTTTTTATATTATATACTTTTAATTACTTTCTGCTGTTAGTGAATGTGTGTGTGTGTGTTGTCTGTATGCTACTGTGACCTTGAATTTCCCCTGGGGATCAATAAAATATCTATCTATCTATCTATCTATCTATCTATCTGCCTAGATTAAGTATTGGTGCTTAACTTCTGTTGCCACTCAAAGGGGAAAGTTAGGGCCACGTTGGGAACCAGAACTCTACGCTGTGGTGTCTCAGCTTTCATCAGGCAAGTCCGTGAGACCAGAGATGGAAGGATCCTGCTGGAACATGAACCGGAATCACCTTATCATGTAAGGCCAGAACAAGAATATGGTGCAGAGGCCCATGGGAATATAACTGGATTGGTGAGTATTTTAAGGGGGTAATACCGGAGCAGGTTATGTGAATTGATGACCTTTGGATTTTCCAGTGTGGCAAGGAGCCCTCAAAACCAGCGCTTTGAGAAAGGACAGGGCCAGGGAGGGAATGTTTTTTTAGTGGATCACCTACCCTATTATAGGTCGAGGTCCCTCCGAGGTCATGCCCAGTCAAGTAAGATACCAGAATGGTCATATACTGTCACATATTACAACTTTGTTCTTGGCTGGCATACAAACGACCCCACCGATGGAAGTGGCTTTGGAGAGAACTGTTGGTAGAACATCAGTTTATCTTGATGGGACAAGACATTTAGTCACCTCATAGAAACCCAACTCGTGTAAGCAACCACAACTCTCAAACCCAACGATCTTTCCCAAACCCCCCGTTTCCTTGTCATCTTTTCCTTTCACTTCCCCCTGGCTGCTTCTTATCTCCCCAATACAGGCTGAAGCTTTCTGCCAGCCCGCAAGACATAATCTGCTCCTGCTTAAACTCACCCTTGAGGATATTTTGTCAGTTAACTTCTCTTTAGCCCTGTTGGGTGCACCCACATGGTTATATTTCAGTGCAGCAGCTGCTGCTATTGGTTACAAGCCCAATACTGTCGCCCCTGGGGGCTCCATCTCAGCCAGCTCTTTCCCAACCAATTGCATATCTTCCTTTGTATTCAGTGGTATCAACAGACCTTATGTGATGAACAATTAGGACTTTGGGGGGAGAAGGTGGTAAGAGGGAAATTGTGTCTATTGGGAAATGTTACCAAGAGTCGTCATATTAACTACATGAATTGTTTGGCCATAATTCTATACTCAATAAAGCATTCTGTCAACTTGTTAGAAGACACAAAGCCTTGAAATAATAGAAATAAGGATACTATTCTATAAATGTATAGAATTCTATAAATTCATTAATTTAGCCTACTCTTACTTTAAGCTTTGTCAAATTGTGTTCAAAAAGACTAAACAAATGCATGTATAAAGATGAGTAAATGGCTTATACATGGCTTCCACCTTAAACCTCAATTGATTTATACAATAATTACCAGGGTTCCCACTCTTAAGTGAAATGTAAAATTCCATGACTTTTCCCCTAACAAAAAAACCCTGCATTTCCATGACCTACTATATAATGAAGGTTAAAATATACTGACCAAAGATTTCATAACAGTCGCATAGTACAGTATAGTGGGAGGTGAATACATGGGCATTGAATAAACAATGTTAGGCTAACCACAACTACTCAAGCAAGCAGTAAAGCTAATAACCAGATATACACCAATTCTGAGAGGAAATACACTGCTCAAAAAAATTAAAGGAACACTTTGAAATCACATCAGATACATCATGCTGGATATCTATGCTGATATGGACTGGTTAATGTGTTAAGAAATGAAAGGAGGGTGTTGGATGGACCAAAACATAATGTCCGAGAGGTGTTCTATTGCATTTAAGTCAGGGAAGTGTGGGGGACAGTCAATGGTATGAATTCATTTATCCTCCAGGAATTGCCTGCACAATCTTGTCACATGTGGCCATTGTTGTGCACCAGGAGAAACCCAAGGCCCACTGTACCAGTACAGGGTCAGAATATTTCATCCCGATACCTAAGAGCAGTGAGGGTGCCGTTGTCCTGCCCACAGAGGTCTGTGCATCCCTCCAAGGGTATGCCTCCCCAGACCATCACTGAGCCACCACCAATCCGGTCATGCTGAATGATGTTGCAGGCATGCAGCATCATGTTCTCCACGACATCTCCAGACCCTTTCATGTCTGTCACATGTGCTCAGGGTGAACCTGCTCTCATCTGTGAAAAGCACAGGGCGCTAGTGGCAGGCCTGCCAATTTTGTATTTTATGGCAAATGTCCAATGAGCTCCACGGTGCTGGGCAGTGAGCACAGGTCCCTCTAGAGGCCATCGGGCCCTCAGGCCACCTTCATGAAGTCTGTTTCTGACAGTGTGGCCAGAGACATTCACACCAGTGACCTGCTAGAGGTCATTCTGTAGGGCTCTAGCAGGGCTCCTACTGTTCCTCATTGCACCCTGCCCTGCTCTCCTAGAGCAACTGCCTGTCTCCTGGAATCTCTTCCATGCTCTTGAGACTACGCTGGGAGACAGCAATCTTTCTGCCAATGGAACATATTGGTATGCCATTCTGGAGGAGTTGGACTACCTGTGCAACCTTTGTAGGCTCCAGATACTGGTTTATGCTACCAGTAGTAACACTGACACTATCCAAATGCAACACTAGTGAAAAATCAGTCAAGAAGGATAAAGATGGAAAAATTACCAGTTGCCACCACCTGTAAAACCATTCCTTTTGGGGGTTGTCTCATAGTTGGCCCTCTAGTAAATTTTGTTGACATCAAAGCAGGTGAACCTGATTCACAACTACCTCTGTTGCATAACTGGCCAGTTATATCAATATCCCACAAGTGTGACTGACTTGATGCTATACTCCTATGACCAAGTGTTCCCTTTATTTTTTTGAGCAGTGTATATTTGTATTAATGTATTTTGGCAAGTAAATTTTAAACTGCTACAACAAAATTCTCGGATATTCCATGACTGGTCCAAAAATGATAAAATTACCTGACTTTCCATGTCTGAACTTTCTAAAATCCCATGATATTCCAGAAATTCCATGACCCATGAGAACCCTGAATTACACAAATACATACATTTTATATTCCTATAACTCCTGTCCAAAGGGTGCAAAGAATTGAAACTGTACCATTTTCTACCAGATAAATAGTTAATAGAAACTTTTTTGGGATTTCATGAAGTTTTTCACGTTTTCCAATTTCCAGTTTGTGCATATGGGTAAAGGTTCACTGTATTCCAATAATTGTTTCACATGTACTAAAATGCTAGTTATACAAGGCACTGACAATGTATGTATTGTATACATATATCAACCCGTATATAAATGGCAAATACATATTATCTCAAAATAAGCAGAGACAAGGAACTTTTATGAATACTTGTACAGAGAAAGTGAACAGAAAATATCTGATACCTGATTTGAATGATATTCGTTTTATTTCCCAACTGGCCTCCAACCAATATTCATGTCATACAAAAGAACAAAAACATCAGGCTAACAGTAGCCTATTCAGAATACAAATGTAGTCATGAAAATTCTCCATCCTAAAATCCATCTTTTCACGATCATATTAAATATTGAAGTGCTCAACAGCTTTAGCATCTCTGAACCAAAGGCAGCATATCAAAACATTCTCAAGAGAGAATAAAAAGAGTCTAAACAAACTGAATGTAATCTCAAATATTGACGAGTACATACATCTCAAATAACACTGAAATGTTAAGTTCCCATACGTTGCGTTGTTATGAACATGGAACAGGTGAGAAGAATAATACAGTAAACGGACTATGGTCCGACTATGAACAAAGGATGAATACATGTGTTAAGGGATATAAAAATTTATTTTACATAAAAAAAAAAGTTATTCATCTTCAGAATATGCACTGTGCAACTGGACAAGCCAGAACAAAAATTCACCCAACACATTTTTATATACATTAAGTAATGAATGACGAGTAATGAAAAGTAGCACAACACCACTGAATATGTACTGTACAAGAAAGGCATTGAATATAAACATCTCAGCTCTAAACAGATCCACTAACATCTCATGACCCTGACCTTAAGTTCGTCGACTGGGGTAAAATCTGCCATCAATAGCCACAACATGGGGTAAAGTTACATCTGTTAAAAAGAAACTGAATTTTGTTTTTACAGTGCTGGATAATATACGTTTTTATATTTGGTCAATGTCTGGATTTTCAAGAGCGGAACTAGTTGAAAATGAATCGGGTACATGTGTACGTTGGTGCTCTTCCAGAAGGTGAAAGAAAGCAAATGCCTTGTCACATTCTGTACATTCATACACCACTTCACCTACATGAGTCTCTTGGTGCTTCTTCAGGAGTGAAAGATGGCCAAAGGACTTGTAACACATGTCACAGCGGTGAGCCCCTCCAGTCCCTTGCAGTTCAGTATGTTTTTTCTCATGTTTCGACAGCTCCTGAGCTGTGGTGTAGCACTTGTGACAGACAGAGCACTGGAAGGGCCGGTCGACGTGAATTCTTTGGTGAGACAAAAGGGAACTTTCAGAGTCAAATGATTGTGGACAAGCATCACAGCGAAAGGGTCGCTTGTGTATAAGCTGATGCTTGTTGAGGTACCGCCTCTTCGCAAAGCCCTTCTCACAGACTTGACATTTGTAGGGACGGCATTCTGGATGCATCTTCCGATGCTCCCCAAGATCTGCTTGAGAGGAGAATCGCTTTTTGCAGTCTGGACAGTTGTAAAAGTCCTCTCCAACATCAACCTCCTCCTCCTCTTCAACGGTCCTTGAGGACCTAGAGGAATGCTTTTGGGAGGTGGGAGATTGCAACTTTGGGCCCGTCCTGTTTTCAGTATACAAACGTTGACGCTGAGCACACTGGTGCTGCCTGAACGCATCACTGCCCAGAAAACTTTCGCCACATTCTGTGCACTCATACTGGGTTGTGGCCGTCAAGTGACACTGCTCATGGCTTGCCAGTTCTGTTTTTGATGGAAAAGTCATATTGCAAACTTTGCATGTGAAAGAATGTATAGTGAGATGATCTGCCAATTCCATGGCCTGCGAATAACTCTGAGGGCAGATTGGACATTGGTAAATATTGTCAGGATCACTGTTTTTTGCTAGGACTGCATCTCCATCTTCATCAGCATCTCCAGATTCCTTCTCATTTCCATGACGTCTTATATGGTTCAGGAAGTGATGACGATAGGTGAAATTCATGTGGCATTGATTGCACTGATAACGGTATGGACCTGACACCTGGTGGCTGAGCTGATGCTTCTTCAGATGGGAACCATGCAAGAAGTGCTTGTCACATTCTGGGCATACATATGGACGCTCCTTAGCAGCTTTACAGCCATGTTCAGAGAGTTGTTCTGGATCTCGAAATCGCATTTTGCAAATTCCACAGCGATACTTAAAGCCCGTCGCATCTCCACTGCCAGAGGAAGATGATGAGGCGGAAGAAGGTGACGTCAAAGGAGGTGTATTTGACTCAATCAATGGGGGGAGTTCTTCCTCCTGCTCACTGTGAGTTTTGCGATGTTCTGCTCGGGTTATTTTACATGAGAAAGTGCGGTCACAGAGATCACAGGGAAAATTCTCATCACGATGAGTGGCCATGTGTTCAGCAAGTTGTGAGGGTCCTGTGAAGCTCAGATGGCACTTTGAACAACGATGAGGGCGGTTCTTTCCATGTGAATGTTTGTGTTTCCTTAACGCAAAGAGAGAGACAAAGCCTCTTCCACATGTCTGACACTGGAATTCTGACTTGTGGCTTCGCTGATGTTGTTGCAGGTTTACAAGCTGGAAGAAACATTTCCCACATTCTTCACACTCATGTGGTTTCTCCCCCAGGTGGCAACGTTGATGATCCTCAAGGCTCTCTGAGGTTGAGAAAGTTTTTCCACACACATGACAAGGAAAATATGGAGCAGAGTCCGAGTCATCTTCGCTGGCCTCATTTTCCTCCTTGACACTTACATCACTCTCTTCATCAACATCAACTTCAATATCGAATTGATCTGCTGAGGAGCCACTTCCTTTGTCATGATCAGAATTTGCTCTGACGCCTTTAGCATGTTTCACCTTATTGTGCCTAGCATATGACTTCCTGGTCAAGTAAGTTTTGTTGCATGGATGGCAGGTGAAACTCTCAACTTTGTGATGGGACATTGTAAAATGCAGATTTAAGGACTTTTGAGTCCAGAATCTCAAATCACAAACAGAGCAGGAGAAAGGTCGACTGGGATCATGGCATGACTTATGATTTTCCAAGTCAGATGGAAAACGGAAGCGTTTTAAGCAGATTTCACAAGTACTAGGGCTTTTTGTGCCATGTTGGGAACTCATATGTCGCGTAAGCGCACCTTGTTTATCAAATTTCTTGCCACAAATTTTGCAGCAAGGCTTCTCTTTAAGAAGATCTTCTCGGCCATGGTCCTCCAAATGACTGATGAGCATTAGTCCATCTGTGAAGCTCTGATCACATTCAGAACACTGGTACTTGTTGGCTTGTTTGTCTGAGCGACCTGAACTCTGGTCTATCTTTCTCAGTAGTTTCTTATTACCATCTTTGCATGAGAATTGGGTCTGCAGAACTCCTGTCCCTGTAGTATTTGAACCTTTGTCAAACACCAGGACGGCACTTTTTTCCTTAGTTATTGATTCTGAAGACATGGCAGTTGCTGGGCTGAGACTGTTTTGAATAAAGTCTGTTTTGCCCCGACACTTTCTCAGATGCCTTTTTTGAACATTCTTAGTAAAGAAACCTTTGTTGCACTTGTGACAAGAGAGAGGGTATGCTGTTGTATGTGTTTGTACATGTCTTCCCAATCCACTATTGTTAATAAATCGCATACTGCAGTAAGGACAAGGATAGGGTTTTGTGTCATTCTGATTATCCACATCAGTCTTTATCGTGCTGGTCTCATATTCTTCAAGAGAATCTTTTTTAATAAACACATCTTCAGACACAAGATATGGCTTCTGTAACGTGTCTTCTCTATGTGTACTGAGAAAATGCTGTTGCAGTTGTGAGAATAACAAAAACTTTTCACTACAGTTTGTACAAGAAAAGGTCTTAATTTTTAGAGGGGGGCTGGATTTGGTCTGCAATTCCTTATTGTTTTCTTTGCTATTAACAACACAGTTTGATTTGTGGCTTTGAAGTACATCTTGTGGGAACAACTGGCCACATCGTTCACAGAGGGTTTTTTCAGTAGCCTCTCTTTTTGAGGTGCATTTGACCAAGTGCCGCTGCAAATAGTCACGTCGGATAAATCGCTCTCCACAGTTTTCACAACCAAAGGGCTTCTCTCCAGTATGAAGACGGGTGTGCACCTGTGCTTGCCCTCGACTCTTGAATCGTCGGGGGCAGTAGGCACACGAATACTTCAATTTATTTGAATAATGCCCTTGTATCCTCTGCAGGAGTTTTGCCGTTTCCCTACACTGCTGTTCTGTAACTTTTGCATTGACAGTCTTGGCAGCACTGTTCAGTGACGCTCTTTTGCACTTCACCAGCAAAGTGTGTTTCTTCAGTGACGACGAGGAAGAAAATGATGAGCCACAGCGTTTACAACTGAATGGTTTGGATGTAGTATGCACCAGGGACGTATGACGGGCCAAATTAATTTGACTAGAGAACTCTTTTGAGCAGGTGTTGCACTGGAAAACCTCTTGTTTTACTCGTAAAGAATTTTGCCAGCCAGTCCCCACATGCTTGGGGCTTATCTTAGGGACACGGACTTCAAGCCTTTGCTTCTTCCCTTTGCATCGACTTTGATGTACCTTAAGATGATCATACCTGGAAAAGCAACTGTCACATGTCTTACAGCGGTATGGTTTTACATCTGTGTGGGTGAGGATGTGACGTCTGAGGTTCCTGGCTTTGGAAAAGTTCTTATTACAGAATTTGCATCCGTACTGACCATCGGCAGCAACTGTGGCTGCTCCATCTTGAGAAGTATTGACCACGGACTTAGTTTTCATAATTTCCTGAAGAGGTATCGACTTCCTTTTAAATATTCCATCACAGAAAGCTTCATGCTGAAGATATCGACGTTGGCTCGCATATTTATGCCCACAATGCATACATGTATATGGTTTTTCTGCCAAGTGTGAAGGAAGATGTTTCAGCAAAAAACTTCTGTACTTGAAAGACTTTGGACAGTGAGGACATTTATGTGCCAGCTTATCTTTCAGAGCAGTCCCAATCTCTTGAGAGCTCTTTTTAATAACATTTGTTGTGAGAGAAGTGTCTCTACATTTTTTCTCATGCACATTTTTGTTGTCTTTCCGACTGAAAGATTTGCCACACTTTTTACATGGGAACAAAATAACTGTGGCGGATTTCTCTCCATTGCATTCCTTTTCATGATAGTCTAATATTCTCTTTCTATAGCACCTCCCACATTTAGAGCAAGGGACAAGTAGTTTTAACTTGTGGCCATTCAAGTGCTTGGTTAGACTACCTGCCCATACAAAAGAGTGTGGGCAATGTGGACACGCAAATAGTTTTTTAGCTTTGTATAAGCCATGTTTCACTTCTTTTTTCTCAGTCTTTACTGTGACTGGTGTGTCTCTTGCCTCAGTGATCACCTTCGTACCCTTGCAATGCTCCATATGGGACTTGAGCGGCTCCATCCGATGAAAGTACTGGCCACATTTTTTACAAGGATAAGGTTTCTCCCCTGTATGAATGCGAATGTGGCGGACTAGAGCGGCACGACTGCTAAAGTGACGTTTACAGAACTGACATTTTGATGATGATGCTTTCGGCAAGTGACTTAAGCAGTGAGCTGCCAATGCTTTTGCATCCACAAAAGACTTTTGGCATAGAGAACACCTAAAATCTTCTTTGCTGGCTATGGGCTTCTTGAGTTTTTTGGCTGGCTCTTGAACCGGCTGAAGTGTGGCCTTCTTGGCTTGATTTGTCTCCTGCTTGTCTCTGCGCTCATGTGTCACCAAGTGTCTTAAAAGGTAAACAGGAAATCTGAACTCCATTTGGCAGTCTGGACACTTCAGCATTCCCTTGTTGTCATGACACGCTCTATGCTGTAACAAATCAGCAATGGTGGGGAAGATTTTGTTGCAGACTGAACACTGTACCTTTCTTTTGTGACTCTGAGCGTGGGCAATCAAATAGGCATGCTTTTTGAAACGTTTACCACATTGCTGGCAGTTGTAGGGTTTGTCTCCCTTGTGCTGAGCCATGTGTTTCTTCAAGGAGAGCGATTCTGTAAAGCGTTTTCCACAAAATCGGCAAGACAACTTCTCTTCTGGTCTCTGGTCTGAATTAGTCACTTTCAAATCATCAGGATTTGCAGTTCTGTACCTGACTGGCTTTCCTGTCTTGGCAGACAGCCTATGTTTCCTTGAATGTTTGAATAATCCAGAGGAATGAGAAAAAACAGCAGGGCATAACTTGCATTTATAGTATGTGCCACTGGGTGGTAATTTCTTAATCATTGAAACTTTTGGTTTGGACTTTCTTCCTAAACCCTCACTCTTTATTTCTTGTGTCATCTTGCTGATTTTGTTGGTTTTATACAGCGGTAAGCAGGTTTTTCTAATATGTCTAGCCAGATTACAGACAATGGTAAAAACAACACCACAGAGTGGACACTTGTACCCACTGCTTGTCTTTCCCTTCCCACCTGCTTTTGTGTACTCTTTGAGACACTGTACACGCAGATGTCGGACAAGATTGTAGGAATATTTGAATGCACGAGGGCAGAGTGGACACTTGAATTTAGGGGACAATGTGCCAAGAGAGGAAGCATTGGTCTCCTGTGCAGTGTCATCCATCTCCTGTTCTTGTTCATATGACATGGGCTTTTGAGACAGCTCCTCTTTCCGATCACACTGCTCTCTTCTGTGTCTATTCAGGTTCCACGAGTATTTGAATGCCTTGTCGCAGTCTTTACACTTGAAAGGTTTCTCATTAGAGTGTGTCTTCATGTGTGAATTGTATTGTGCACGAAGCTTGAAGACTTTATTGCATATGTTGCAGATGTTTGAAGGGGATACTGGGTCTCTCTTGTAGATATCCACAAGCTTTACATAACATTCACCAAGTGTGCCATCTGAAGTCTTGACTGCAGTTTTCATCACTCTCTTCATAGTGTGGGGCATCGCTTTCCTCTCAGAAGAGTTTAAATTGACACATCTATTTAACCGTAGGTGCCGCTTCAGGGAGCCACCCTGGGTAAAATATAAGCCACATCCATGACACCTATATGGCGTCTTCTTTTTATGTTTTAGTTCATGTATGAGGAGCCCTTCCTTTTTACTAAACAGGAGGGGACAATAACTGCATTTATACGTTGTTGGCTTGATGGGCTTTTCAGAGTCTTCACTGCTCTGGTGTTGCACTGCTTTTGGAAAGACCCGAGGTCCTTCCAGCTCATGATGTCCACACCTATGACGTTCTGCAAGTTTAGTAAGATAGCATCCACAGGTGTGACAGAATTGGAAACGGAGCTGAGAGTGCTGATGATGGTGTTCGATTAGATCATCTAAACTTTCTGCAGTTCCACTGCATTGTGCACAACGATAAACCCCAACCTGGCTGTCATTCTGCTCCTTGTAGTTTAAAACCACAACAGGATCCAACTTCTTCTTCATGTCATGCGATTCTATTAGACGTGCAACTTCAGAAAGGTGACTGCTGTCATTCTCATTTAAACTGGATGCACGCTGTTTAAAGTCCTCTTGTTTTGTTACATCTCCACTCAATTCAATTTGATCTTGTTCTGCCTCTCTACCTTGTGACTTACTATTATAGGGATCCAACATCAATGAGTCAGCAAAAGTATCTAATGCTTTTTGCTCATCTTGTGTAAGAGGTCCTTGTCTAGGATTATTTGGTTCTGGTTGGGTTTGGTTTGGTTCCTCACAGACAGATAAATCTGTAATCTCTGAATTCTGTTGAGTGTTAAAACTGGACTTGAGGCCATCTTCTGAGTTTTTCAGGCAAGTTTCAAGAAAGTCAAAACTACTGTGCTGCATCTCAAGACCACTGGTGAATTGACAGCCATCCTTTCCTTTTCTGACCCCATAATTATGACCAGATTCTAGTGTCTCTGTTTGTGGTGACTGTGATGTGGGATGTTCTTGAGGACGAGGAGTGGGAACAGGTGGCAAAGTCTCAAGGACTTCATCTGTGGGCTTTGGAGCATTGTCAGTTGTCAGTATGTCCATATTACCGTCCACGGTATCATCTTCATTTTGGAGATCAACGGGATTAGTGTTGGGTTCCTTGATCATCTCATGGACATCAGCAGTGAGTGGACCATCTCCAGAATTTTGAGTTTCCAGAGCAAGATCTGATACACTTTCAGGAGTAGTACACAGATCCTTTTTGAGATCTTGTACTTCATCTTTAAGATCGGATGTCTCCCTTTCAACGTCTGGTTCTGGGCTACTAATGTTTGAGTACTGATCCTCCTGTAAACTATCTTCTTGTACCACTTTCTGATTTTTCATCTTACAACCCAACGTTGCACTTTCACAAATGTCTGGCTTTGATGTGATTCTCTTATCTCCATCCGATGGCCACTCCACCTTGTTGATGTTCTTTGCTGACAGTGTCTCATGGGTTTCTGCAATTTGTTCAGAATCAAAAATCTCATCGTTATTCAAAGTCCCTTCATCGTCTGGTTCAGAGCAGCTACTAACATCCGAGTATCCATCCAGAAGGGCTGCAGTTGAAGGAAGGTCATCTTTTGGAGCCTGCAGGTTTGTCTCATTAAGTTCTGGAACAGTATCACCCAAAAGAGGAGACTTTGTGGGAGTCAATGCAGTGCAACCTCCGTCTTTTAAAAAGTCTATTCCCAAAGGATCTATTCCCAAAGGATTTGAACCCAATGCTGTCTCAGCAACAGTCTTTAAGTCTGTATGGGAAGTCTTCTGATATATTCCAGAAGCATGGTTGCTCTCCTGCTTCAACTGACTGTTAGTCTGAGCCTCCATATTCTCTTTTGGGCTCTGGAGTTCTCCCAAAGCCATTGGATCAGCTACTGGATTCGGGCAGCATTTATCCCATCCATGAGCCATGCCGTCTGCTCTTTCAAGAGGAGAGGAACATTCCAGTTTCCAAGCCTTTGAAAAAAACATGCAAGAGTATTAATGGTCAGAACATAGTGTTTGGAGAACTTGCTTTTATGGTCACAACAAATATAAATGAGCACCACAAGTGGACATTAACATATACCTTTTTCCACCTGTAGTCTCACAACCACAGCAATGACACAGATGAGCTTCATTTGTCAGGTGACCTAAACACAACAAAAATGGTTAAGATACCATTACTCTTACCATTGAAAAAGACAGATGACTACAAGATGACTGATGACTACATGCATTAGGAGTTTGATAAGCAGGGTTGAATATTGCTCACATATATGCATATATGCAATTCCAAGTGGAGCAAAACAATTTGGGTAGATGCATGCATTTGAAAAGGTAACAAAATAATTAGCTATTACCTGTTGAATCGCTCCTATGAAATCCAGTTTCAGGTCACAAGCGTATGTCCTCAGGCAAGCCGAGCCCCTGTTGTGTGGGAGAGGACACAGCATTTTGTTATTGGAATGGAGGAAATGAAGAGGAATCTACTGACAAAAAAAAGATTACTGACCAACCCAAGATACCTACCCCTTTATATGCAGCTGATTATCAGTGCCAGAGGAAGCAAAATGGGCCAAGAGCATTACCTGACCATGGCCATGCTTCACTTTAAAGGTTTACCTTTCAGGGTATTCTTCATTCTTCCTCATCCAAACATACTACTGTTTGTTAAGCATGAACAAAACAGAACACTGAACCAAAACCATATAAATGAGTGACAATAGGTTTGGCAGTTAATTCTATGAAGCAACGGAGTAGAACTTTTTGGGCCTCCTGACCAGTGGTTATGTCTGGAGGATGAAGAATGAAGAATAGGTAGATAGATACTTTATTGATCCCCAGAGGAAATTCAATACCCTGGGCCAGGTAATGCTCTAGGCCTATTTAGCTTCCTCTGGCGCTGATAATCAGCTGCATATAAAGGGGTAGGTACAGTCATTCAAATATTTGGAAATCCTTGGAGAAAACATCATACTGTTCATAGAAACCAATGGAAATATAAAGTGAGTAAACTACCGCAGCTGACGTTTGACTACCCATAACCTTAGCACTGGATTTTAACAATGAAAAGTGTGCTTTTATCAGTGCAAAAGACGCTTTTTGTGAAGGGGGACAAGACTTTTGACCGTGTGAGTTTGACAGTATTCACTTCCCGCAGCATTTTGATAATATTTTGTGTTGAATTTGGGGAAACCAATTGTTGTTTCAGTTGAGCTATTGAAATGGTCCTGGTTTGTTTGTTTTCTCAAAAAAAAAAAAAACTGCAAAGATGTGTGTATTCTGCTTAAAAAACAAAATTTCTAAAGGGGTGACAAGACTTTTGTCAGTGACTGTACAAGAACACTGTTGGTTCCATTTCATGAATGCACTTTTTTACATGTCACTTAGCGTACTCATTTGCACCACTGGTTAGTTGTTAAATTGCATTTTGTTGCAGTCTACTGGTATTTCACTGGTGCAATGACAATAAAGTTGAATATACTCTAATCTAATCTAAAAGACTTGAACTATTAACTAAAGGTGAATAAAATCTTAGTCAAATAAACACTTCAGCACATCTTCAAGCCTACTTATTCAAAAATAAATGAACTGACTTCCTATGCATATGTAGAAGAATCAAAATTCACAAAAATCCATGGCATGACCTCTTTTACTGATAGCTGTTGAAAACGGCATGGAACCGACAGGGATTTTTTTGTTTGCTCTTCGCAAATGCGGTGTAGCCTACAGGCAAGATGTTTGCAACTACATGACCTTTTATCAATCCAGTTTCAGTAGGCCTAGTTCCCAACCACAACTGATGAAGCGTGATGAACTGCCCCACTTCTGATTGTTTTTAGAGATTTTAGAGGTTTTACCAATGCTACAGATTTTGTGGCTGGTGCTACAAATCTATTCACCTCTGCAGCACCAGTGCTACTTGCAAAAAAAGTCAACATATAGCCCTGGTATCGCACAGATTTCATGTAGGCTATCCTGTCTGATATACCATCCTGTTGTTACAACCCTAAAATAACTAGCCCTTATCACCTCACGCATTAAACATAAAAGGGCTAGTCATGCAAATAAATTAATGAAATGTATTCGGAAATGGAAAAATAATTGCTAATGGTCAAATTAATCGTTAGATTAATCTAAAAATTAATTGTTAGATTAGTCGACTAATCGAAAAATACTTGAAGAGTCATGAAAAATAATCTCACTTCAGTCGGTACAAGTTTGTTTTCTATTTTTTTTTTAGTCCTTACCAATTTGCATGTTAGGTAAGCATATGTTGACATACTGTCATATAGTTGACATATAGTCAGTATAGCATATCAAAGCTGATTAAATCCGTGGGCTGCGTGGGTGGTGGGTGACAACCACACACACGTGTGCCGTCTCTCTAGCCTCCCTCACGCACTGCCTACTGGAGGACGTCCTCCACACAAAGTTACTCGGTCACCGCTACATTAGGCCTACGTAGGCTACTGAGCATATAACAATAGGCCATGGGTTCCCAAACTCCATCAATGTGGGCCTCCCTTCTGAAAACAGTGACACCTCCATGCCCCCCCCCCCCCCCCCCCAATCATTTTCAAATAATGATTTTCACTTCAGTTAAGCCACTTAAATCGGTGCTATACTATGCTATGCAATGCAATGAGTTTTCATCATATTTTCGACGTTTGGCTTTGTTGCCCATATCAGGCTTGGGCCGTGCAGCGATAAAATGTGGCAAATCTGTCCATTTTAAGTTAGCTATCGGAACGTCACATATTACCGTCACGTATGTCCAACCTCTTACGTGTATCTGTCACTTAATATTAATTTCTATACAAACCAAGGCGGCGGATTCCTAAAGAAACGCAAGCACCCACACCATAAGTTTATCTAAATTAGCTGTGTACCAAAAAATACATGTTACCGTGACTCGAAGAGCTGTAAACAGTGTTTTAAGGCTGCGTGTAGCCTACAAATCCAAGCTGCAAGTTACCGTTCACTGGTAACTTGCAGCTAGCTCGGCTGGCGGCACTGTTGCTAAATTACGTTATGAAGTTTGGTACATTCTCACTCAGGATAGGGATCAATAATACTTTCCACTATCCCAAAGATTTAGTATACATCTCTTCTATGATTTATTTTGATTTTATAATGTTGACAATTACATAATCATTGAAAAAAACATAGATAGTTCTAACAGAAATAAACGTTTTTCCTTCTTTTTTGAATCAACCTTCCGCGCCTCCCCTCAAATCATTTGGCGCCCCCCAGGGGAGGCGCGCCTCACAGTTTGGGAACCCCTGCAATAGGCTATGTACACGCAATGTCACAACAATGTAGGCTAACAACGCAGCCTGGACTACTACCACTTGTAACAGCAACAAACAAAGGCTCTCTCGACGACAGAAAAAAAAAAAAGGGCTAAAACTCAAATGCACCAATGACAAGATCAGACTATAGGCTACAAATTCAGCCGATTTGGACAATTCTGTTGATATCGCCAGCGAATTTCCCAGGGGTGATGGTAGAAAAAAATCCTGAGCCTGAACTTTTTTCCCTGAGAGGTAAGCGGGCCCCTAAATCAAGATATACGCCCTGATTTTGATAAATAGTCCCTTAGATAAAAGATTCTGGTGACTTTTGTGGATATAAATGATTCAGACATCACAGTAGCATCTTTGTGTAGAGCACCAGAGGTCCTGTTCATTAATCCATCCCTGCTTTAATCACTTACCTGCCTACTTAATGCTTGTATAGCATACTGAGACTACAGATACCACAGCCATACCAAGAAAGGTCAGTGGGTGGCAATTATAATACTTAAAAGTAAACTAGGAATTGATTAGTAGCCTAACCATTGACTAAAGGGCATGAACAAGGAGATATTAACTTTTCTGCAAAATATTTATTTTAAACATGTTATTCTTAAATTTGTCGGACAGATTAAAATCCGGCGAGATGCCATGTGTAATAAGATAGCCTGAGTGAGCGAGTTTATCCTCCCCTAAATTCTGACACAAAGTGACGAGTGGATGATCGATTGTAAGCGACAGATCAGAGCTAGTGATTGGAGCGGATGGAATTTTCTTGGAGCGTGGAGAGCTTTTTAATTTAGAGGCCGTTGCGGCCGCTCTGTTCTGCTCCAGTTTCGCTCAGAATTCATTCATTTAAGTCTTCCTAATAAAACCAAGACCAAAGATATTGGTCTAAGTTCATTGATGGGGATGGAGTTCATTAAATATTTTAGAAAGGAAACTGATAAGTCATACAAGTGTATTATTCCTACAAAACAAATAGATACAATGTAGACCATGGGGTGACCCTGTTTCAGTGAGTAAAGATTCATTTTGGAATCTAAGACGACACATTTCGCGGAAACATGAGAGTGTGCTACGGAGAGCAAAGAAAAATGTGAGCAATTTGAATATGCTTCATATGAAGTAGAAGGCTGAAAGTAAAACTCTGATGCTACGCCAGTATTCTTTAGGCAATTAATCCCACTGATCCCTTTAGTTTTACGCTTGTGTATTGACGTTGCCAAGCTTGTTCCTTGATGCACTATCGGTGTTAGCCTAGAAATCTAGACGCGCACCTAGCAGCAGCAAATTACATTTGCTGCCAGGGCTAGTCTAGCAACTCTCCGTTGGCTTGTGAGCTCCAGAAATCGAAACTTAATCAGGCCATTGAAATCGTGTATAGAGTCGTTAGGTGGGCTTAACATAATGATTGATGGCAGAGTTGCAACGGTTTGGCTTGAATTCCCTGCTACTTGAAAACAAATAAGATGGATGTTGCTGCTGGCGAACAGTGTGACACGAGTTAAGCTTTTATTATGTTGGCAAACGTTTGAACTAGCCAACTAGCTCCGCTGGTGGGAAACACATGGGACTCATAGCGCTGCCGCTGTCCTATTGCGTGCAGAGGGAATTTGAAAGACAACTGATTATCCCGCCCCTCGGACTGAGCACTGCGAACGGTGAGTGCCCAGACCCTACATTTTAATGTCGGTCTGGCTCGCCAGGCTATATCGGTGTTGCATTTTAAAATATTTTTTTTGGCAGAAATTGCCGTTGCTTAGTTCTTTGGGATTTAAGTTTTCTGTTTAAGGTGACAATTCGGCTTGTATATATTTCTCCCTCTTTAAAACTGGAGCAAGCGTGGAGCGATTTCACTAGAGTGGGATCACTTAAGTGAAATGGGGAGCGAAATTGAGCGGAGCGACCTGACGCGAATTTGAACAGAGGAGCGGCTGAGTAAACAGCCACCTTGAATTGCTCGGACAGCTACTTGATGACTAGGGTCTAACTCGTGCCGTGGCAGGACTTTTTTCCCCTCTAGTTCCATATAATATTTTCCTTGCGCAGAAACATACTCCTGGTTGCCGGAGTTTATGACACCAGCTTCCAAAGGGCTTTTCGTCTCTACCCACCTCCTCTATCCAAGACCAGCCATTTATTCTTCATACCTTTATTGACAAGTTTGGCGTCTTCCCCTGGCTTCATAAAGTTGCACTCTATGACAATGACTATGTTTCGCGTTGCCAGTGTGGGAAACACATTCGTAGTGTATGGGAAACACAAAAGAAATTTGCACGTGAGAACACACAAACCTGATTTTTTCCCCCTGCATACACACCGATACGCCGGAAATCAGGCGTGGCGCCGGAGCGCTATCAGGCCTGATTTCCTGAGTAGGGCGGAAATATTAATGCCAGGGACGAGGAACAGGCCTTGCAGTGTGATGTGAAGAACAATGATGTGGTGTCGGGGAGGCCCCACAACATCCTGACAGAGACAGAGAATGGTTTGATTTTCTTGCCTAGCTTGAGGAACGAACACCTGCGATAGTGTTTCCACTGGTAACATTTCTTCATGGCAGCCCAACACAGCTGTTAAGATACCAAGAGTGGAAACTCGAAGGGAAACAGATCTAGAGCAAAATGGGGACACCGCAAGGAGAGACAAGGAAGAAATGCAGGACCTGTGGAAACAGTCGCCGTTGCAAACTTCTGTCCGACAGAGTTGCATCTGAACCGACCCGAGCCCAATGCAGATGATGCCTCAGTTATTCCCATGCTAGTGATTAAACGTTCACATTTGTGGATAACCAGTCTTTAACCCATTAAACGGAACAAACAACAAAAGGAATTCTTAATTGTCCACAGAATCAGATGAGGACGCAGGTCACACACAGCGCACATTAACACAAGAGGCCCAAGTAAGCAGCCTATTGGAATAGAATTCTAGTCTTACCATTGACGAAAAGTCCTGAAATGAACTGCAGTCTTTGAAACTGCAGTCCTTCTGTCACTGATCCATAAAGCAATGTTAATTGGGGCAACTCAAGGAAATCCTCTCCTCCAATTAAACAAGACAACCTTATACCAGTAGGCTATGTCTTTACCACAATATGCAACGCAAATAGGCCTACCTCCACATAGTAGGCCTAGATTGAATGAACTTTCTTTTCTTTGGTCTTAAAATCTCCAGATAGGCTAACAACTTTTCTTTAACGTCACTCAAGACAGCCTGTCTTGCCGCCTAAAGTGCACATGCATTGTCACAACTACATAAACAACTCTTGCACACAGTAAGAAAGCGGTTAGGTCTCGGTTTTACATTTTATTTTATTCTCAAAAAACAAATGTGAGGCAGTCATGTGAAGCAGACTTGTTAGTTACCCAACATAATAAGCTATTTTACATGTAAAGCGTCCAATGCATACATTTCTAAGTATTTGTCCAGACCCTACCCAACCAGTCGGGCTCAGGTCGGGTAGCCACACTCTAGTGCGTGTGTGTGTTGTTTGTCAGGTGTGTCATTCGCCCAAGACTGTACTTTTCAACTCCAAAGTCTCTGTGACTTAGCCCTAACCCTTGATGGTATAACCATTGTGGAGAGAGCCCTAGATTAGAACACTTAGCGAGTAAGGGTGTCACAATCTTGATTTTATATCGAAATCGATCGAAATTACATCTCAATCTCGAACTTAAAAGTAGAATCGACGATGCAGCCACACCCCCAATGTCACATCCAGCATGTATGCCAAGACGCACAAACACACATGCACGTGCTGAACTGCAGCGTCAACACTCCTCTAATTATAGGCTGCAGCCAGTTAAAATATACACATCAACCTACCGAAATCAAAGCCCCTCTTGCTACTTTGAAATCACCGGTGTGGAAGTATTTGTTCATTCACGTCAATTAAAACTAACTTAGCCTACTCAACTTAGCAAGTGAAAAGATGATAGTGATAGTGATAGTTCTGTTTACATTACAACCTCGCGGTTGGAACGGATTCAAAATAAAAAGCGGTTTCAAAATAAAAGCCCCCCGAAACAGAAAAGGCCAAAAAGAGTAAATAACATAAGGAATGCATTAATAGTAATATTTAAAAAAGGATCGAAAATCTAATCGAATCGTGACTTTAAAATCGAAAATGACATCAAATCGAGGATTTGGAGAATCGGGACACCCCTATTAGCAAGCTTGCTTGCAACAGTTAATCTCTTTTTGTATCCTAATAAAACGACGATCTAGACGATCGGTGAGATCACAAAGACAGTCCGATCTATTCTAATTTTTGTCTGGTTCCTGATTGCATTTATTTCATTTTCATGCATTTGTGCGTCATCCTTGCCTCTCTGCGGAAGTCTGCTACAATGTAACCTGCCCATACCCAGAGGGTGAGTACTACCTGTATTTGTGCATAAAAAACACTAAAACCCTCAATACCCCGTTTTATAATAAGGAGTTTCCTTCCTTTTGTCAATAAGATGTTGTGGGATACGGAAAATGTGCCTCTCATTCTTTGCACTAAAAAGTAGCAGAAAGTGGCAGAACCTGCCAGGTAGAGGTCTGCGCAGGACAGATTTTTCAGTCCCGTGCCCGGAGCTCCTGCAAAATTCTGTCCCGCTCTCGCAATAATGTGTAATTTTTAGTCCGGCTCCCGCAAAATTCTGTCCTGCTCTCTGCTCTCTCATTTTTAGTCCGGCTCCCGCCCGCATCTGTAACATTATGTCCCGCTCCCGTCCGCAAAAGCACACAGGATATGCAGGAGGAATATTCAGTTTTGCCTTGTCTTACAAAAGGAGCACTTGACACACAACTTAAAAAGACTGCCAGATGTCTAGCTGTTAGCTGGCATCCATTCTTTAAAGGGGACCTTGGCAACTATTTCAACGTAATAAACACGTTTAGAAATTATTTGGATGGTTAAATGACGTGTTTCGGTGAAAATGGTGACTTTCCCCACTGCGCCTAGCGTCCCCAGGTGGCAGAGGTAGAAAGTAACGAATTACATTTACTCACGTTACTGTATTGAGTAGTTTTTTTGTGTATTTTGTATTTTTTAAGTAGTTTTTAAAATCTGTAATTTTGTTTTTACTTGATTACGTTTTGAATGAAGTATTGTACTTTGCTACATCACAAATCCAATCCATTACTGAGTAAAAAAAGATGGAGGCGGATAGAGTAGGCTACCTCAGATTACATGTGTAACCCAGGAAAGTGTATTTTCCGCTCTTTCAACGGGTTGTCTCAGTTCGTTTTTAGCACTAACGATTGCGGAGATATTCAAGCAGTTTAACACCATGGGATTCGTGTTTTAACGTTTGCGCTCACCTTTAGAAAGAAGTTTATTTCCCTCATTTTGATCACTTTCTTTTTCCTGTTCTTGACTTTGTTTGTTGTAACCCAACTTGGTTTTCTTGGAGAAAGACATTGCCAGTAGCATATCAATTAGCGGCCCACTACTAGCGATGCTCAACTACATTTAAACGAAATGAGATACCGAATCGTTGTTCAGGCGGACTAAACCATTTTGCGCTTTAGCAAGGGAGGGTGTGAGTGACCTTAGACCAGGGGTATCAAACACATATTAAGTAGGCCTAGTGGGCTGGAATTGTTGGAATGAGACCTTGTGAGGAGGGGCGTCATCGTCATGGTCATTTATTGGTCATTTAAAACATTTTTCTGCATGGGTATCAAAGTGTTACTTGATGATATCACAAACAAGTACAAATAATGTACTGCTGTCATATAGCCTACTGCTCTTTCTCTCTTGAAATGCCCTACTTCCATGTTAGTTTTTCTGCTTCTTCCTTCCTGAGGATGGTTTGTAGTACGGGTGGGCGATATGGACAAAAAATAATATCTCGATATTAGGGCTGAAACGATTCATCGAGTTACTCGAATAACTCGATTACAAAAGTTACTTGAGGCAAAAACCCTTCCTCGAAGCATCGTTAAATTCCTATGACGCGCACTATACGCGCAGGGATTTTATTGTTCCACACGGACCGTTGTTCGGGAAGCACACCACTAGCGCGTGAATCGTGATACATTCTGAATCATAGATTATGTCTATGTTCTGAATTTAGCTGGCGCAATTGCGAAGTCAAGATGTCCATAAATGGCAGAGAATGTCTAAAGTTTTCAAGTAAAGATTTGGGATTATTACATACTCATAAAAGGTAAAGAACAAGCATCTGAACCGAAAACATCCACTCCATGCTGTTTCACCAAGTGTCAATAAAGTAGGCTATCCATCTATCTACGTAGCCTATAGCCTACATTGATGTTGGCTGATTTTAATCACAAACTGTATTTGTAGCGATGTCGTGATATAATCAATGTTTAGCTTTGATGTGTTTAAGTAGTAAACTTATTCACGTTCAATTGCAAGACAGTATGCCTGCATGCACCCTCATCTTTCTCACGCACCGCACACGTGTACACACACACACAGGTTGCTAGGTTACCATAGCAAATAGGCTCACCCCAGAAATAATTTTTTAAGTAGCCTAATTGTAAAATTATTTGTAAGTAGCCTAATGGTAGGCTATTTTTTAATAATGGTAAAATTATTTGTTAGTAGCCTAATGTCAAATGCTGCAGGTGTAGAAATCTCTATAAAACAGATATTTCCTTTGATGTCAGGTCTAGATTACAGCATAAAACTCGTTGTGCATATTAATACATTAAATTGCTTTCCCTCTTCTCCCTCCCAGCACTTCACAACATAGCTGGGCGAACAAAGCTGTCCATACTAAGTCATGCACAAGAGGTTGCAATTTTATAGAGCATTTTGAACATTATTTAATTGTTGGCACTGGCACTTATAAACACTAAATGGGTAAATTGCAATAAATGGGCTTAGTTTTGGAGCCAAATGTTGGAGTTAGAATAAATACCTCTGTGCCAATTGCTTGATCATTTTAACAGCAATGTCATTTTTGTTATGCATTATTTGTTTTGGTTGTTTAAAAATGCAAATAAAAATTATCCGATTAATCGATCGATAAAGTGCTAGATTAATCGATTACAAAAAGAATCGATAGCTGCTACTCGATATTTTTTGTGATTTTGACGATATCGATATCCTTTAAAAAAAATTTTTTTGTTAAAGTCTGAGTTACTTTACCGCTAATTATTTATGAATAGCATCATTACAATAATAACCAATAACCTAACCTGTTAGCCTAGAAATCTAGACGCACCCTAGCGGCGGCAAATTAATTTGCTCAGCCTGTACGTCTAGTATCAAACCATAGGAATTTCTATTGGCTGATGCCGTGGACTTCATCCAATCACAGCGCTCTATTTTGCTCTTCCAAGAGGCTAGCATTCCAAGTTACAGAATAGAAACTAATGCGTTAGCTTATGGCTAATGTATATGAGAAATTCCATAGAGATGCTAACGTTAGCATAATCGGTAAACGTAGATATTTACAGCGAACTTCAGTCCATTTACAAAAGAGTTACTTGAGAATAGTTCTTTGTTTACAACTGACTATTAAAATACTCAAAGGCTAATGTTTTCTCTCCATATAATACAGTGTAGGAAAAAACGTGACTGTCTCATCAATGCTACATGAACAGAAGTAGCTGCACAAAATCCCTTGTAGGCTACGTCTTGATCTGGCTACACAAAATAAACATTAGACCTGCGTGTGACAACGTGGACCCACTTGCATACACCTCCTGGATTTGTGAATGTATGGGGTTTCAATGCGTGATTTCGAGTGTTTTTCCCACATAAGTAATTAGGGGTGAACGATTTTGGAAAAAAATCTAATTGCGATTTTTCTCACCAATATTGCGATTGCGATGCGATATGCGATTATTTTTAGGCTCTTTATCTTCTGTCTTATTCAAAGACAAGCAATATATTACTCTATAGTATGACCAACACAAAATTAGATAAGTTAAACATAAACTGTTCTTTCCTGGAGCCCAGGCCTATGTTATGATGGCATTAGGTCATTGAATAAGATTGATGAATGAAATATTTTTTATTTAACTATTTTAATCACATTAGTAGACCTATATTTGTTGAACTGATTCTTATACCTTTCTATTTTGTTTCTATTTCATGTAGATATGATCTTCTTTCGTTAGTTAACAGTTAGGTCTACATGCAGTGGCACTGACACGGCTTCTCCTTGTCCTGTGCTCTCCGTGCGCGCGCACGCGCACACACACGCACGCACGCACGCACGTAAGCTAATGTTGGAACAGCTGGGTTTTTGGTGGTTAGCTGTGTCAACTACTTGCACATTATGTATCAATTCATTACCTGTGAGATGAAATGTTTGCGCAGCCAACCCCCTTGGATATCACAAATGCCCCCACTGTCACTGTACTCCAGTAAACAAAGTCCCCAGTGCACAGGTGAATGGCTGCTGCTGGGCAGCCTAAACAGTCGTGGAGTTTTAATCATCAGCTGGACAAGTGAACGAAGTTACCAGCCAGAGTAGCAGCACAGGGGAATTATGAACTAGAACCAGGGACATGGCAGGTTCGAGCAAAAGGTAATGAAGAGGTTTAGTTTTAACCAAAGTAGCTCTACTGATCAGACCTTTCTTGACACTGTTAGCTGGTCCTCTTGTTTACGTTTTTCGCTTCTTCAGTGGTCGGTGTGAAGAATCGTGGCGCGTCGGCAAGCACAAGTATAAATGCGTTTTGGTGACGTCACATATTACAAAGCGTAATCGCAGCCTTTGCGGTTTGAAAATCTCGTTTCATCATATCGCGATATTATCGCAAATGCAATAAATCGTTCAGCCCTATAAGTAATTTAAATACTCGATAATGTAAATTTGTACATCGTTAAAACAACAATCACGATATTATCGCAGACGATATATATCGCCCACCCCTAGTGGATGGATGGATGGATGGATGGATGGACGGACGGACGGACGGACGCGCGTGACTCAGCCAACCAGTGTTGGGGAAGTTACTTTTAAAAAGTAGTGTTTGCTCGTTACTCGTTACTTCTCAAAAAAGTAATCCGTTACTTTACTTAGTTACCCTCTATGGAAAGTAACTTTTTACTAAATGTGTAGGCCTACAAAGTTCTACTATGGAGGACATAACAGGTATTTCTTTTGTGCTCTTTATTATCAAAAATGCCACAAACAGAGCACTTGACAAGAAAACACTGGGCTTATAGGCTTCAACACCACCACTAAAGCCCTGTGAAACAATATCAAATAACATAGCCTCGATACATCTTGGGCACAAAATATATGAGGGCTTATTTTATAGCCTTATACTCTTTCATTAAACAGGCGCTCCTGCGAAATTTAGTGCAAAGCTAGTGCAAATTGTATCAATAGGCTGGCAGTTTGTAACAAATCGCCCCCCTTATTCAAAAGAACGGATTGCCACTACGCATAAATAAGGTTACGGGCGGATCCAATAAGCAGGAAATCGTGCTGGTTCAATGCAGATGAAGGCCGTTTAACTTAACTTAAACTGGCAAAAGGCCTTGCCTTCCTCTTAATAAGAGTGTATATTACAGAACGCAACATATGAGATTGATTCACTTTGTATTGTAATGCACGAACTCGCGGCCACTCGGCGCGCAACTGAAGGCCCGACACATAATTAACAACAAAGTTTCACAATGCACCAACAAATACCCCCCAAAGTTCAGTGCTCAATAGTCGCGACATCAATCAGATGATTCAAACAGTCCAAAACACAACCGTGATCCCCGGAATAGGAAAAAGTTCTTACAGTGCGCTTACAGTCTGTTGAGGAGTCGTTTCTCCATACAGTTGCGAAACGCAATCTCACCAAAACACGCGCGTTAGGAAAAAGGATCCTTTGCTTGCCGTAATCCAATGACTTCGGAAAAGAATGATAATCCACATCGATCGCAGATAGAGGAAGAATCACGGTACGTTCAGCATGCAAGGCCTCTAAGGGGCGAGCGCTCTCCCCGCGCCTCCATTTAAACTAAGTGCAATAAAAGTCACTCCTACCCAAAACGCGCGTCCAACAGTCAGCTGTCATCCAATTTACATACATGGCATATTACATAGAGAGAAAATAGTAACACATTTTCATACAAACAACCATGTAAAAAAGGTGATTTTGGCAACCTTTACAAGTTGAGTTAACGGCAGTGGACAAAATCAGGACACAGTGTAGGCTACCCTCAGAAGTTAGCGTTGGCTGCTTCCCTCTTGCTATGATTGCTCTTCACTGCCACCAGCCTCTGTCACGTACTGTGTGGAGCTATGATTGCACTTCATGCTACCAGCCTCTGTCACATACTGTAGGCTGCCGTGTGGAGCTCGTGCCTATTGCGCATGTAGCTTAGAAAGCAGCATCACTGTCAAATCTGTCCCTGGGAAAAGTAACGTTGCATCGATATGAAAAAGGAACTATGTTACGTTACCAAATTTTCAGTAGTAACGCGTTACACTACTTTTTACTCGAAAAAGTAGTTACGTTACTGTAACACGTTACTTTGTAACGCGTTACACACAACACTGCAGCCAACACAATCCAAATAAAACATTCACAATCTTGAAAGCAAGGACGCATAGAAAATGACAAGATAAATTACTAGTAAATCTGCTTAGTTCGTCCACCACTCTCGGCCCTCGAACCCGCCACCTCAACACACAATGGCATGGGAGTCGAACGCTCTAACCACTGAGCTAAAAGCCCTGGCTTCCAACTCAGCGATTAGAAGCGTTCTTAACTCATTGAGTGCCAAAAACTTAATATTACGTTTTTCCTTCCCATGCGTTGAGTGCCAAAAACGCAATATTACGATTTTAGCTTTTTTTTTAATTACGAAACTAGACACTCTAACACACCTTATATGTGATTTTGGGAACTCTGTGATGAATGGAAATTAAATATATGACAATCGAAAACTCATTAAAAAACGCATCTGGACATTTTATCTGGATATTTAATCTTAAAACTCTGCTTTTGATGGTTGCCGCTTCGGGTTGAATCAGTGACACATGCACGTCAGGTCAAAACCAGGCCATTTTCGTGGGTTTATCACTAGGTGGCAGTCTCGCCAGGTCTCGCTAGGTCACTTCCCGGAAACTTTACAGATCACAACTCATTATTTTGACACATCATCTCATTATTTTGAGATAGCATTTTGATCACACTTCTCTATTAGCTTAACTGTGGAACTTCACACTATTACATATGTTGGAACGCCACATCAATATTACAACTCTAGAAAGAATGCTTCAGAGGAACTGGCTGTGGCAAAGACGCAGTCTTCTGGCCAACAACATGGATGTATCAGAACTGTTAGATGGCAGGGATGGATCATCAGGGACAGAAAGACCGCTTGTCTCTTGCCGCTTCAAATAGATGGTGCGCGGCACCATCTGAGATGGAGAGTCGTGACCGAATTATATCCTAACAAAATAGGTCTGAGGTTATTTGCAAAGCTATTGTCAGTGAACTAGCATGTTGCTAGTCCCCACAGTAGGCTGCTTGAAGCAGTCGGCTATCAACACACAGGGTCTGCGGTCTGTGTCGCCTCGACGTGAGGTTAGACATTTTTGGAGGTGCACGTTGAGCGACGGCGGAGGGTTCGGAGGGGGTATGTGGCGATGTAGAAGGGTCTGCTGTGGGGGTAGGCCTACACAGTCGATTCAGTGCAGAAGCATAGATCAGCCTTTAGATGAAGAGCATGAGCCGTATGGGACAGTAACTAGTGTATCACTTTATCTAGGCTACATAGGGAAGACAACTAAATTTAGCCTGGCACAGCCTGCATCCTTGCTCAGTTTCATTATGGTATGGACATGTAAGCGCTCTGCACGCCAGTATACCAACCGCATTGCTGGGAGGTGTGGGAACCTTTAACACAAAAAAGAAATCCTCCGCTAGAACCCATCAATGCAACTACTGATGCATAGGCTATCCCATACGGCTTCAATTACAAGACTAACACATTGTGGCAGTTAAGCTGGATGTTCGGTTAGCCTAAACTTGAAGATATATGCGCTGCAGTGTTCTAAAGCAGCGGAACCTGCAGCTGCGAGCTGGTGTTCTTAAACAGAGACCAATGTCTGTACAATAACTGTACAATTTTTTGTATATCGAATTTAGATACACTTATGGGGGGGGGATGCTTGCGTTTGTTTAGTAATCCTCCATCTTGGTTTGTATAGAAATGAATATTAAGTGAAACATACAAGCAAATTTGAGTCGTGACTGTGTTGTAGCCTACTTATAGCCTAGGCCTACACGGCATCACAGTCGTTTTTTAAATCAAAATGGTCCGACGCCACACTTCGCTGTGACCTCTTCATGATTACTTTTGATTGAAATCAAAACGGAAACTTTCAGGTAACTGAGTAGGCTATGGCGTCAAATATTGCCCCCGGGTGGCAAAATGTTTAATTGCTGCCACAGTGAAATTCATTTCATTGCTTCAAGACTCTACGCAACACAACCTGCATTCGTTTAATCGTTAACAAATTAACATGATCGACAAAATTCTTAATGATCAATGATCGATCGTCTATTAATCATGCCCATCCCTAGTCTGGAAACAGGTCTGGTGTTGCAGTGCCATCTGAGGTCCAAAAGACCACAGCCATCCAATTTGTTTTTCAGCTATCTTCTGCAAAGGCATTGCCAAACAAAACAGCGGAGGTTATGCAAGACTGTACAATGCAACGTATGTCATTCATGCTACAAAAAGAAACCAGCCAGTTTTACCAAATAGCACCAATGCCTTACAGTTTCCGTGTGGCTATTGGCTTATTGACTAATGTATGCGAGACAGAACTGCTTGGTTGTTTGCGGTGTGTATGTATGTTTTTGATTAATGGGATCAACGTGCTTTGATTTGAACTTGGTGGTTGTAATATACAGTGCTTTTAAAGCATGTCCATTTGTGTACAAACCACAAATGCACCTTGCACAATTCCTTACTAACAATACCTGTTTTATGCTGTGGCCAGCCACTGAGCGTCTTTTCCCTCCTGGCTGCGTGTGCATGTAAATGGAAACACTACACTACCCTATTCAACTAAGATAGGCTGTCTGGCTAGCTAGCATGCACAGGCCTGTGTGCTTGAGTTCTGTCACTGGTAATCTAATTTAGCAGGGCATATGAAATCATGAAAGAATCCTCCAAATAGAAATAAGGTTACTTATTAAGGCCAATATGACAATTGTCTACACATATCCTGCCCCTTTTTGTGACGTAAGTAACCAACCAGCATGATCATCTGAAATAGCCTAGCTGCCCAAACCAGTTCCCAAGATGGCCACCAAGTGGTGAGACTTACCTATAAGAACTTTGCAAGAACAATATCCAGGCTCTCTACCTTACATTTATTCATTTAGCAGATGCTTTTGTCCAAAGCGACTATTATGGGGCTTTTGACCCCAGAGCAACTGAGGGTTAAGTGCCTTGCTCAAGGGTGGGGGGGGGGGGGTCAGATGATTTTTCTGATATTGTGAAAAAATATCATTACAGCTAGTAATTAGAATGGTATTTCAGTGCACTTAACTTCTAACTTTTGAGAATTCACACTCTGCTTGTGGGGGAATACATCAAAGCATTTCCAAAATAATGATTAGCGTTGTGACAACTGAAATCCATCAGGAGATCAAACTTGTAACATCTAAAATCGCCATCTAAACAACAACGTGACACCCTGGCTTATGGCTCACCTGTCTGTGTATAAGAGATCTGGTTCTGACAGTACAGTTTGGGCCAGATGCGTTAATTCAGGGAGCATCAATGCCCCACAAAACTTGGCATTTCACAACAGCATCACCTTTAGTGTTAAATGCGGTAGCAATCTGAAAAGGTGAGAGGGACTGTCCTAGTCAATACCTCTATGTCATATTGATAGCACATTTAATGATCAAATATCTGTTAATGGCAAGACTTTCACATGTCCCACAAATAAGACGGCAAAACGTGTTTGCATCAGTTCATTCTCTGTATGTATTCTCATGACAGAAAACATGATAGGGCAAGTTAGATTTTCTAGGATGTGATCCATTAACACAACTAAACATTTGCCCACAAAAATAGTTCGATTGAAAACTTTGTGCTTTCAGCAATCCCAACCTCAAAGGATTAACGTCAACTGATTAGAGGACCACTGCAGTTATGTATACCCCTTTTCACGTACACCACCTTAGCCATCTAACGTAAACCGAAACTTCAAGATGCAACTTTCCAGCAGCAACTACGTTAGTTAGCTCGCTAGCCAGTGCTAGTTGCTAGTTACGTCATACACATTACTTCGGCTACTGCGGCTGCATCGCTAAACAAAACGAATTCACTGTGGATACACCAACTTATGCAAACCAAAAACAATCAAAAGCAGTTTGAGTAACTGTAGTGGTCGTGATCATTGCAGAATGTCGTACACAGGTCGATTACACTAGTACTTGTTATCCTATGGTGGTTTCATTAGCAAACTGTTTGCATTGTTTGATTGAGGTTATGGTAACGTTGGTCGTTCCCAGCTAGCTGGCTAGCTAGCTGCAATGTTCCCTCTGCATTATCACAACCAATCTCAGCAGCAAGTGAGCGCGCGACGTATTGCCACTTACCTTGGCTGGTCTAATTCAATGGTTCCCCCTCCCTCTCTTCTTTCTCAGGACAGAAGTTGGTTTGTGTCTAGTCCAGGTGGCAAATAATGCACTCGTTTTCGAGCGTAAGATCGATCAAACTGTTTAGATAAATTAGTACTGTTAGTCTTTCGTGCCGTCGTCGCCCATTTTCCTTGAATTCGCCTATTTCACAGACAATGTGGAGAACCCACGACGTTTCACGACACAGAATCATTGGGCCAATAAGGGGGAAGGAAGGAACCAAATGAACCCGCCCTCGTTCTACGGGGCTTCCATTTCACAACTCACAACGTGCGCAAGCGGTAGACTGCGCATTGCCCTGGTGTACGTTGGTGGAGCTAGTAAAATGGCTTCCAGTCTGGTTGGGTCATTTCTTCATGGAGGTCTTCTTTTGCCCTGTGCAACCACCTTCATCAGTTGTTTGGTGCTAGGTCAACCCAAGAAGCAGATTACTGGCCTCTGAACCACAAAAAAAGAACCCAAGGGAAATGGTCCCTCCTCAGACACTTGTCCTGAGTCCCTGCATAGATCCAGGAACCAGACCTTGGCACCAATCAAGTAAAAATTGTATAGGCTATATACTGTGTAGTAAGGAAGTGTCCTGGATAGTGCCCCCATATCAGAGGGTCCCATATCTTTGTTTTTTAGGAGATACCATTTAAGAACTACAAGGTTACTCATTGTTGGCACCTCATGGGAGCAGGAACTTGCAGCTGGTTTATGTAAGGGCATGCCAGAACTGTGTATTGTAGTGGCAAGGCTAAAAGTACAGTATGGGGTCCTGGAGAAATCGAATTATACCCCTCCCTTCCCTATTCCCGAAGCATGGTGATTGGTTCTGTAATTTTCAGCCAGTTGGGTTTTTTTAGCACACTTCAAAGTGAATGTTACCTCTGCCTACCTTTTGGTATTGATAACCCTTTCAGAAAGTGTGATGGCAGATCTAGTGAGAAAACTGGCTCTCTCAAATGTAAGGAACTCCTTTGAAATAATTTAACCTCCAAAAAATCCCATTCATCCAAAAGAAACAGTGATGGAGTCACACCTGTATCGGTTATGTAGTGTATTTCCTCCTTGTAAAAGGGTTTATTGGTTGTGGACCTTACACTGACTTCTGGACAAGGCCTGATTTGCCCACATAACTACGAGTCTCTTTCTCAGCAATGCATATCATCCTATGCTATCCTATAACATAGCCTGAAGAAGTGGTAGAGTGATCTAAAGGACACAATGCTCTCCCGCACAAACAATCCCTCAGGATGTGTTCACTGGTTTCCTCCTTATTACTCCCTTATGTTGGCATGTAGACAGTCCCACTTTATTTTACGTCACCTTCTACCCATGGAGTTTCGCACAACCATCTATACCGCAAGGCCCTGTGCCACTGGCACATCACAATGACAAGACTGGCCGTGTCATTGCATGGATGGAACAAATTTGCACACATTTTTGCCTTTCCTTGAAATATGCTGAGCCTGGGATTAACTGTAACTGTGCAAGTGAACTGGTTGAGCACATAGTTCCCTGCAACTAAGATACATGTTACATCTACTACCAAACATAATAGGTGCAAAATCATACCACTCTTAAGGATCATGGGGTATTTCCACCTATCAACTTCATAGTTGCCCACTCTGTGCTGTCTTGAGGGAGTTCAAGGAATTCTTTGTAGACAATATGGAAATAAAACCGGCCAAAAATCCCACACCTGCCGCTTTCAGTGATACCAAAGAATCTTGCTGAATCGTGTTACATCACTGAAATGTACAATGGCACACCTATAAAGACTGCTAGGATTCCACCACACAGTCACAACACAAAACTTTGACATCTCTAGTTGCACTGCAGCAGTGAATCCAAGTAGGCCCATAACCTGTGAACTGAAAAGGTGCTTGTTTGTGACATGACTTTATCCAATACATCTAGATTTTTGATTAAGCTGTGCTATTTCTTACATGCCATCACTCACACAGATCAACAGAGTTGCAATACTGAATATAGACAAAATGGAAATGAAATAGATCTTACAATGTGTCCAACTACCTTGGGATTAGGACCATTAAGCGTTTTAAACACAGTTCCACTTGTCTTTGAAATGTGTATGAGGGTAACATTCAGATAGAGTTAAAACCTCCATACCAAGTCTAAACAGTATCCCTTTTTCTTCCATTCACACACATATACTAATGCACACAACCTTAAAAGATGGTCTGAAGAAAGTGACATCACTACTGCAGTGTAAACTTTCAAAATAACCCTTAAAAGGTCACAATTGGTCCTCCATGCTGCAAAACAAAGACATGCAAATCCGTTGTATTAGTTCTTCTGACAAAATAAAACCACAGATGACGTCAATGCCCCGTGACCATGATGCCCCTATCTGTACTCTCACACCATATAGAATCCATGTCAGGCCCCAAGTTAAAGGTACCAACGAAAGGTTGTTATATTTGAGGTCAACAACTCAACAGTTCAAATACCACCCTCACTCCCAATCAACATGTTAATTGATTGCATTAGCTGGTCCACTTGGATTCACTCAATCCCATTGCTCCCCTTCGCTCTGTCCCTGTTTTGCACATTCATGTTCAGGGGTAGGAGTGTCCTGATTGCTTTTGGAATAGACCTCTGAAGTACGCCTACAAAAAAGCTACCATCTTTGCCCACATACGGAGATCCGGTATCTTGGGATATAACATGGGGATTTGGAATTATTACACTTTGGAACTCTCGCGGGGACACGGAATCGGAAACGCAAGCGTTTGCTCTACACACTTTTGTCCTCTGCCTTGGATACTGCCTTGGATACCGTGGATACTGTGATCTCTGGTATGTGAAGGCGGCACACTTTGATTTTTGCTACCTGAGAGCTAACTTGTGATGCAACTTGCCATTAAGTTAGTTAGCAAGTTAGCTCTGTGGTAGCAAAAATCAAAGTGTGCTGCCTTCACGTCCCGGAGATCACAGTATCCACTCGAAGGCAGAGGACAAAAAAACGTCTGCATTTCACACTTTTTCGTCTCTGCGAGAGTTTAATAGGTGCGATAATTCAAAATCCCCATGTTATTTTCCCATAAGAAAAATCGCCAGATACCGGATCTCAAAGATGGCAGCTTTTTTGCAAGCGAACGTCAGAGGTCTATAGTGTAGGGCAAAGTCATAGGGCTAAATGACCCTTCACATAGGGATTTTTTTAGGAACACTTCAAAAGGAGTTATGAGAACTATTCCACAATGCTTGGCAATCACACAGAAGATGGCTCCCTTTGGATGAAAAGAGGCCCATATATTTTAGTCAGGGTGTCAGAATTTGGAGGGTTAGCTTCGCCTAGGTTAGCCAGCTGGTATGTAGCTGTGCAGTATGTGGATTAGGTAAACCTGTTCACTTCCATTTTCACAAACAAGCGAATTAGCTGCCATATTATTGGTGAGTATAGTCAGGCCGTACCTGACCCAACTCCTGAAACAAGCCATGGTCATGTTGTGACTGGACAACTGTAACACCCTTCCGACTGGCCTCCCAGCCTACAACGTGAAACCCTATCAGATGATCCAGAACGTGGTGGCGTGCCTGGTCTTCAATCTACCCAAAAGGGCACTTGGTCGTCGAGCTCCACTGGCTACCTGTAGCCACCTGCAGTAAACGAATGCTTGTCTACACAAAGTCGTCACGATTCTTCACCCTCATACTTGAATGCCCTAATGCAGGCATATGCTACCTCCCGACCGTTGCGGTCCTGCAACGAACACCGCCTGGCTCTGCCGCCCATACACTTCTCATCTGTAGTTCCATGTTGGTGTAATGCTACGAGTTCCTACAGGGCAGGGTGTCCCTCTCTATCTTCAAAAACCTCCAGAAAACCCAACTCTTCCGAGAGTGCCTCCTTTCTTAGCACTACTAACTAACTGGACATGCTTAATCTAGCACTTAACCCTACCTTCTTCCCCATCTTAATTATCCCTCTTCTCCCTTCCTTAATTTTGCTTGAACTGTTATTCTATTCTATGTGAGTACTAGGAATTATTGCTGCACTAGGGCAATTCCACGCAAAACTGTCACGTCCATAATGCCAACTAAATGCCATGGTATTTGTATGATGCAAATGATTATGTGAAAAGTGTTTCATGTAAGTCCTACAACCAGGAAGAGTGAATGCTCAAATTTCAAGCAATCATCATTCACATCATACCATACCATGGCATTGTGTTGGCGTTATGGATGTGACAGTTTTGCGTGGAATTGCCCTCTAACAATATCTTAGTGACACCTATCTTGTACCTTGATTGTTGTAAGTCGCTTTGGATCGAAGTGTCAGCTAAATGGGTAAATGTAAATGGATTGGCATTTTCCCAACTGGGAGTCTCAGCCAATCCACATGGACAACATCATTTGTGGCCATCTACAGCCAATCCACATGGACAACATCATTTGTGGCCATCTACAAGGTGGTAACTAATTGGTTTGTTTGTGAAAATGCCGGAAGTGATTAGGGGATTCGACTTGATGTAGCCGCCTGCAGCCATCTTAGGCTTACTGCACAATGTGATTATTTCTGAGATTGATACGTTTCCAACCCGGAATTGTTCATACGTCATGGTTGAAAACGTATCAGAATCTCAGAAATAATCACGTTATGCAGTCAGCTTAACCCATTTACTCCTAAAATGCCTGCTAAAAACGCCTATAGAATCCTATGGCATTCTAGACTAAATAACCTTATTTCCTGAGGGTTTTCTAAAAACATACTAAATTGTCAACGTCTACCAAAATGTAATATCTAAGCCTCTGTAGCACCTAGAAACGTGAAATAAAAAGCATGCTGCGCTACGCAGCATCCAGCGGGAGATTCAATGTTGCGCTATGCAGCATCAGACGGGAGATAGAATGTTGCGTCATGCAGCATTCAGCGCGAATGGGTTAAGACAGCTGCAGACCGCTACATCAAGTCGAATCCCTCTAGTATGCCAGCTGCCATTTTGAAAGATTGCGGCAGTCAGTTAAGGATATTTTTGGTTGAAATAATTACAATGGCCCATGCTAGGCAAACTAATTGGGGTGGTACTAGGTTTTATTATATCTTTGCAATGCTCAAGCAAAAAATAAATGAATGAATGAATAAATAAATAAACAGTAATTTGTCAGAATGTCTTAAGTCTTTACATAAATGGAAATGAATGCAATGGATTGTTACGTAAATCAGAAAATCCCTATTTCGTGATGAGCATCCTGCAATGATGCGATTTGGGTGTTACAGTAGTTATTTCCAGGCCTTTTGTTTGAAAGCTTGAGGAAAACAATCCAGCAGTATTTTTTCCCTTCGATACCAGGGGATAAGAATTTATATGGGCAGGTCTACACACTATGGGAATATCCAAGTGTTTTTTTTTTTTTTTTTTTTTTTTAAAGTTGCTATACGTATGCCTACTGCATATTCAAGCCAAGGCCAACTGATCCCTGTGCACCCATGCAAGAGACATACTGTAAATTAAACAGGGAAATGTCCAGTAAAAACTCATTGTATCTGTTGAAGTAAAAGTCAAGGAAGGACATGATTAAGTAAGGGTTTGTTGATGTGTGGTTTCATTTTGTAGGGAAAGATCTCAATCTCCATTCCAAGGGGTAAGAGTAAGGGGTATGGGTACAAATTAGCCTGGGAATACCCATACGAACATTCTGCAAATTTGAGATTTGCTCTGCAGGTCCGTCTGGCCAAGAGGCCATTGAAACCCATTTCCAATGTCCCTAAAACACGGGCACGCAAGTACAATCGCTAATCCGGCATGGATGCTGGGGCAAAGGGATCAAAAGAGCCATGTTTTTTTTTACATTTTAGTGTTATTAATTTCTTCATCCATGAATAAACTGACCTATAGATTATATTTGTGGTGCCATCTTAAATGTCATTTAGAAATATAGATGTAGATAGATACTTTATTGATCCCCAGGGGAAATTCAAGAGTCCGCAACAGCTCAGAACTCCTGAGCTCAAACGATCCGCCAGCCTCAGCCTCCCAGTAGCTTGGATTACAGGCGCACGCCACTGCACCCGGCATACTGCACCCGGTACATAACATCAGTGAGATGGCACCAGTTTTTGTTCATGTAGTTTTTGGACTGAGAAGCTACCGGTCTATCAAGGAGAGCCTCATACCTTCCAAAGCAAATACCTTTCAGGTGGATTTTAGGAAAAAGGTGTATGGAAATACAAATCTAGGATGAAAACAAAATTCACCCATGATTGGTCACTGAATCAGCTGACTTTCTTACAAAACAGCAAAGATGTGAAGGCATAATAGGCTGTACTAAATACTCTTGACATAAAGCCACTAGAGATGGTTGTCCTTTCCTAGGTGTTCCCACCAAAAAAGTGGCACATTTAGCAATTGGCAGTAGTCCGTCTTTGGTATCTGGTCTGCATGGTTTGGTAGGTTGCACTAGAGAATGCCCAAATAATAAGGCAGTAAATATTACATAATTCCACATTTTGAAGTTTACTGAAATGTATTGCTTCTTGCTAGTGAAGATGCAATTCCTGTACAGAAAATTCTAGCATGTTATTTTCTGATGGATACAGTGGGATTTCTCATTTTTTTCCATAGGTAGAAGTGAATCATGAAACAATGATTGAGCCCTACACTTTGCTTCAGTGTTACAATGATCCTATTATGGGGATTATTTAGGAATAATGACCAAGAGGTCGCATGCACATAGCCAATGTGATTTGGGGGGCAGCTATGTTATTGAGGTTAGATATTGTGTTTGACTGATGCATTAAATCAAGAGCCTCAACCACATTTTTTTCCACCATCTGCTTTGGTCTCAGGTTGTCATTCTTTGGAGGACCTGTGTAGAACTGTACAAGCTAGTCTAAACTGAACTGGCAGCTAGATTTATACAGCTATAGGGAATAAGCCAGGTGACCTGAAAAAGCACTTGAGCGAGGCATCTAACCCCCAACTACTGCTTGTGTGCTGCAGCAATGGCTGCCCACAGCTCCTTCAGTATGTGTGTATGTGCATGTTCACTAACCACAGATTGGTCAAATGCAGAGGAAGAATTTCCCTTGGGATGAATAGTACCTATCTCTCTATCTATCTCTTTCTGAAAGTTAAAGTTGTACAGGACAGTCAAACAGGTACACAAGTTCACTTACAAAAAGAAGAATCTAACTTTAATTTAGTAAAAAACAAACTTTCCTAACTGCATTTTATCCATTCTGTTGTAGACAGAATAATGACTGCTATGGCAGAAACACAATTCATCATGATTGAGGAAATTGAGTGATATTTCAATTTAGCATTCCAAGAAAAAACAGTCCTTGAAAGTATCAGTATTGTTAATCCACTCCCATGAACAGCATATAAGATCAAATGTCATGCAGTTTTAATATAGACAAACTTCAAAGCAATTCCTCGTCTTCTGCAACATACAAAGATTTAGATTTATGGGCATGATGAACACAGAAAGGTAGGTAAGAAATATGGTGATAACATTTCTAAAAACCTATCCTTGATTTTGGCATGGCACATTATTAAAAAGGGACATCATGTGCTACAATTAGGAAATCACTTCTTAAATGAATATGGTAAAACACTAATTAAGAGACTGTGATAGTCAGGTTTTACATACAATGACAAACATTAGTCCTTTGTTTAAAATATGGGACAAAGAAATTGTGGAGTGGGATTCTTGCCCTCCCAAGCAAAACACAGGGCTGCAACTGAACACGATCATCAATTTTAGTAAATTGGTCTAGCCTATGTGTTGTGGTTCACACTAAACATAAATGACCATCATCTAAAGTTAACCATGCTCACTCTGATGTTTCATGAACGTTTTCATGGAAGAAAATGATTTGGCACACACTGTGCATTCATACAGTATTTCAGCATTCACACTCTCATCACCTTCGACATTAATATCTTCATCCTCAACTGTATCGTCAGTGTCTTCTGAGTTTGCATGGTTATCCTTATTGGCATCGACAGTAGGTGACCCTTCTTTTCCAACCTCTGAAGGTGCTTCCTTTTCATGAGTTTTTAGATGGCGCTCAAGAGCAGACAATTGCGAAAAACGGCACCGACAGTGAGAACATTTGTGCAGCTGTCGAGCTGGTTCCCTCTTGTGGTAGCGTTGATGGCGTTGATAAACACTAAGCAAACCAAAGACTTTACCACATTCACGACACTTGAAAGACAGTCGTGCCTTTGGAGGACCAGGCATCTCTTTTGTCCCTGAGGTTTCGTTAACTGGACTTTCTTGTTCATCATCTAAATCCTTTTCGTTTTCTTGTTCCTCTGAAGCATTCCTTTCTGGTGACTCATCATGCTTCTTAGCATTCTCATCTGCCGCAGCTCCCAGTTCTGCTTTATGATACATGGCTATATGCCTGGTGACATCACATCTTTGTGGAAAATGCTTCCCACAGTAGACGCAAGTGTGCAGAGTTCCCTTATGGTACCGGTTGTGACGAGACAAACTACTTGAGTGCACAAATACACGATGGCAGTGTTTGCATGGATACAATCTAGTGCTACTTTGGTGGGCCCCACGTGATCTACCCCGCATCCTTCTTGACCTGGGGGCATCTAACCTATAAATTGGTTGCCTGGATGCGAAAGGTTTGTAGCCATGATCGATTTGGGTCCGTCTTGTAGCCTTTGTTTCAGTTTTTGATTTTTCCTCCTTGGCTTGGTGAGACAAATGATGGTCCATGAGGTCTGACAGTCTGTAGAAGGTTTTTCCACACAAACCACATCGGTATGTACGGTCAACGCTATTATAAGGGTTACTGGACACCTTCTCATCAACAACAGATTCACTGGTATCTGCAGTTTTTTTGAGGGAATGACTGATGAGATGGCTTTGTAAGTCGGAGAGCCAAAAGAAGTGCAATTCACATAACTTGCATTGATAGAATTTGCCAATGTTGTTTTCCTGACTCTTTGCAAGCTTAATGGAATTCCTGGCCACAAGTGATCCATGCCGTTCTTTTTGATGAGTTGATAATGTTTCGGGTCTAAGAAATCTTTTCCCACAGTGTCCACAGCTATAGAATCTCTCATGTGCATGATCTTGAAGATGTTCCCGAAGACTCTCTCTGTCATCATGAACCTTGCAGCATAGGGTACATTTATATCCTTGCCCCAATGAATGGTACCGCTGATGCTGTAGTAAACTTGACTGATTACTGAATACTTGGCCACATCTTTCACATGGAAAAACTTTGGTTCCATTTTCTGATGACTCTGTTTCTGTGGTGGACTGTGACTGGGGATCAGATATTTTGAGAGATGAATTTGAAGCCTCCAATCTCTCAACAACAGTAAGTGTTCCATTTTTATGAAGAACAAACTCTATGGGTGTTTCCAAGCCATTACTGGGAGCATCCAACTGGAATGACTCTGAAGATCCATGAATGGCCATATGACTTACTAGTCTGGAGTACTGCACAAAACCTTCTCCACATTCTGTACAAATGAAAGCATCTGCCCCTCCTGCTAACTCTTGAGAGGAGCAATAATCCAGAAAGGGGTCTTCCATGACTATGATCTAGTCCAGACCTTTGGTGGATACTGGTATATTCAATTTTCAATAGTCTGATCACCAGTGTGACATTAGGTGGACCAATATTTCTTCATCAATCACAGCTCCAACCCCTCACTGGTTCTTTCCATCACAGTCCAAATTACTGTACATATAAATTACAAGGTTGTCCATTCAGGATCTCTGTACAGTATTTACTACAAGGTTCTCCATTAGTGATTACTATACAGCACACATTACAAGGTTGTTCATTCGTTTCCCTCCATTGAAATCAAAAAGAAGTGACAATGTAAAAATGTTGCTCATGAAGAAAGCTCACAAGTTGCACCATTTGTCCATAATCAGTACCATGGTGTAGGAAGGAGATATTTGACCATCAGGAAAACACTTAGGCATGCCATCATCTTCGTCTTCTTGTCATCACATGGCATTTAGAATCTGAAAAGAATTACAAACAAGGGTTTAGAAGATATTCAGATAAACTATGCAAACAGTTAAATAATTAGGATAATTTCAATGCCAGCGCATCTCCTGAAGACAAAGGGTTAGTACAAAGGGGTTGAACACTGAATGCCAACATAGATCAGGGTATTGTAAAAAAAAGTTTATTTTCAACAACTTCTATCAGAACAATACAGATTGGGTGAAGAGTATGATCATCTAAACAACCATGCTTGGGTTTGGACCGTTGGGGACCATTCCCATTGCAGTTATTAAAAAATATAAAAATATATTTAAAGTGATTGTTCAGAGTAATTTCACCCTAGGGTCCTTTGCACCATGACCTCGAGCCAAACACCCTCCCAGAAGCTGTTTTCCCTTGGTTGAACATTGGTCGAGTAGCGACATCAGGCGAATACAGAAACTAGAGATGCACCGATTGCAATTTTCTGGGCCGATACCGATTTTTCATAGAGTTTGACCTGCCGATACCGATTTTAGCCGATTCCGATTTAATTTTTTCTAACCATTTTACAGCACACACACAAATAGTTATTTTCTATCTTTTCTTTGATAGAACATGTTAATATAGACATGTAATCCACTTATCAATAATGAAATGGCTGTAAAAAAAATGGAACCGGTGAGCAGACAGATTCTTCTTCAAGTCTAACTTCAGCTGCAGTATCAAATTATGGATTAAGTTAAGTTATGGAACACCCATTTTATTCTTCTCACATCCAATATCCAACTAAAGATATAAGAACAATTTTCATGATACATTTGAACATGCTACCATGTAACATATTTTCATATGCATTGATGAATTTATGGGAGGGCGAGGGAAAAGTGGTAGTAGCCTAGGCTATCACGCAAACACAGGGGAGAAGTGCTAATAGCGATTAGGTGCTCCACCATATGAAAAAAGTGCACGTCTGTTTTGCGGTGAAAAAATTCAATCCAAATTCCGGTTAAATGCATCAATTAGGCTATAGAAACTTTCAGCTGATTCAGTATTCAGAGCACCAGTTTTCTTCATTGTAGGCTACTATGTCAAAAGCAACTTTAACGTTTGTTTGCCTTTCTAATAGGCTATCGTTTGTTCACTTTCACAACATCCACTTCTCAATCTGCTAGACTAGGGTATTTTAAGGCATAGCCCTAGTCTACGTGCAGTAAATAATTCGAGTATTTTTTTTTTAAGTGGAGTAGAACTACTAGGGCTATGTCGCTGCTTGTTGTCATCTTATTATGTAGCCTATGATCGCTAAACTTATGATTATTTTTAATGTCCCAATCGGTTATCTCCATTCAGCAGCGCTTGTGGTTCAGCTGTGGGCACGCAATTAGCGGCAGTGACGGGCGGTCATGAGCGATGTTTACGTATATGAAGTGACAGCTTAGTAAATTCCACGCAGTAGGCCAATGGCAAAGCACAGCGTTTGCTGCATAGAAAAACTAAGTAGCCTATTAGCGCTTTCTTTGTAGCCTTACATCCAGCCCTGAGTGTTGGCCTGGTTGCTAGCTTCTTCAAACTTTGCAAACTCAGCTGGTTGTTGTTACAATTGCGGCGCACGAGTGTATTTGACCGGCCTAAAATCGGCATGTCTCAGACTGACCGGCCGGTCGCCGGTCATGGCCGATCACGTGAAAATCGGCCGATTCCGGTCACCAGCCGATCTATCGGTGCATCTAGTACGAAACTTCGACAGTATAGTACAAATATGCTCTGTACTCATAAAACGAGGCATTGGAAAGTTTGTTAAGTACACCAGGAGTTTATAACACTTGCCTGATGGCTTCTACTAATAATTTACGAGATGCTCTATTCCCTCTACTCTACTCTAGAGCCTTGTTTATTTTAGGCCTAATTAGGCTACTACTTTGGATAGTATATCTTACTTTTATACTTAAATACTTGGTTGACCAACATCCTGACATGACAATGTTACAATGCTTGGGTTTGCTTGGGTTTCGTAATGTTACCAATAAATGTGTTAACCTCTCCTGCTTCAGTTTGTAGGCCTATTTAGGTCAGTGTAAGTGATCGGGGCAACACTTTCACTTCTGTTGCAGCAAGTTGTGTGCAACAGACAGACACAATAGTCTGAGGAGTTGCAGCTTTATTCAATAATCAGCAGTTGAATCTAAGCATAAGTTTCCCTCATCACAAACTCTGATTTGGTCACCAGTAGAGACCGACCGATCGATCGATCAGCCAGCCGATTTAATCGGCCGATTTTTGCTATTTTTTAATCAATCGGCATTGGCCGATTTTTTTATTTGGCCGCGCCGATTTTAAGTCAGGCACATCTGCGAGCAGCTACTTGGAACACAGCGCAAGGTTTTAAAAGAGACGGTCTATTAAGAACTAAGAAAATCTTTGCTTTCAAGAAGGAGCAAGACTGTCTACAGGTAAGGCATCAATTTTTACATTCCAGTGTCCCAAAGTCGTATATTTTATCTTATGATTTCTCTTATGGTTGTAATCTGTGATGTTGCTTCATTTACCGAAAGTGCGTTGGGAATGCGCCGGCAAGCCCCCTCAATGCTGGACCCCGTTTCTCGAAAGCATTGTTGCTAACCAGTTAGCAACTTAGTAGGTTGCCTATGGGAAATTGCATTGCAACCAATTGCATTGCAACCTGGTGACCAGCGTGATGTTTCGATCTAAACTATAGTAACGGACAATCTAAGTGAAAATTTAACAAAAAGGACGCAAATCTAACATGTGAACGCTTTATAACACAGTCATCCCATGTCCATTCGTTTTCAACTGCATCGGAGTTGAAGAAGAAATGAAAGTTGCTTAGCGTTGTGGCTACGAGTGCGTTGGGAATGTGCCGACTATGCAAGCCCCCGCCCTCAACGCTGGTGACTGCTATGTTACGATCTAAACTTAAGTAACGGACAATCTAAGTGAAATGTTAACAAAAAGAGGACGCACAAATAACAAGTGAACGTTTTAAAACATTGTCATCCCGTGTCAATTTGTTTTCGCGATGTATATGTTTGATTTGATTGCGAATTTGAGAAGTATCAAACGGATGTTCTCTAGTTCCTATTTCCGGTTTCCTCCACAGCATGCTGGGAGACGGAGTTTTATATTGTTGAAACCTAGGTCTGTGGTAAGGCATGAAGTTCCACAGTGAAACTGTATAACCTGAACATGTATTTTGCCGTTTTGAAGTAACTATCTGAAGTTGTCACATCATGGAAGTCTTCTTGCACTCTGTTAAACATATTAAAATGAATAATTAATAGACTAACAGACTGCAAGAAGTCACTAGTATGATTTTTAGCATGCCAATTAAGGATAATACGATAGCATATCGGCCCAAAAAATCGGCAGGTCACTTCGGCCATCGGCTGACTCCGACCGCTAAAAATCGGTATCAGCATCGGCTTTAGAAAAACCCAAATCAGTCGCTCTCTAGTCACCAGTTATTTTCCAGCTGTTCCGTTTATCTCCGTTCACTATAGGATTGGGTCGATGGACGATGTCATGGGAAGCAGCCATCGTGATGCCACGCTCCCACAAGCCAGACGCATCAATTCCATGGACCCTGCTTTAAAGGTAAACTATGCAGTATTGGCAATTTCCTTACTGTTTTCTCGGTTTTTGCTTCTTTTTCGCTGGCTCGGTCATGACGAATGTCTGAAAAACTCCATCGCTACCTTTTTCTAGCCGGTGCCTGGCGTGTATGTGTATTTGAATGCAGTAAAGCAATTCGTTACACTCGTTATACTTCCTGACACTGAGGCCGTTGGCCCACCGCCCCAAAGTTGCATGGGTGGTTTTTCCGCTTACAGGCGCTAAGGGGAAGCGAGACGGCCACCATTCAACCCGAAAAGAGTCATATAACCATTCCGAATAATCGATAATTGATTATTTGTCATTAAGAATTCATTCGAATAAAAATTCAAGCCTAATGAATAATTGTTCTATTCCCGCGCATTATGAGATCAGCATACATCGTCCGGTCTTCTGCGACTTTCTACAACAGATGAGCAAAGATGAAGCGGGCTAGGAGAAGTGTAGTATTGGACCATTTCTCAAGACAAGACGCTAAACTGATACACTATTTACTTACCATAGTGCAACGTCTCCTCTATCATTTAAGAAATGTACATCCGACCGCAGTGTTTCCCACAGAACTGAATTCTATTTGTGGTGGTAGGTTTCCAGAATTAACTTGAATGCAACAGTTTTTAACAAATTAGCACAGCATGGTTATGATGCTAACCAGATTTAAGCACAATTTAGCACAACCTGGAAAATCATTGTGTGGTGGGCTGCCACAAATAAGTCAATGTATGGACCGTAAATTCCAACAAAGCCTGCAGGGCTCCAGCAGGCTAGCATTCAGGCTACACTAGCTAGGAGGACGTGTAATGACAAGCGAGCTAACAAAATTACCAAACGTATAGTCAATATGACTGATGGCAAAGGTTTCTGAGAACTAGTGGAATTTATTGTGCTAAGATATCGTATTCCATCCAGAAAAACATTGACCAACCGTTTGGAAGCAAAGGAGGCTAGCTACTGTCAACGTCGCTTTAACCAATGACCGCTGAACTGCTTTGACTACGGAAAGCTACATTACAGTGACATGCCACATGATTGAGAAAGACTGGGAAGTGAAATCCGGCAGTTTTTCAGAGAAAAATTTGGCTAAAAACTAAAGGAATCCGTGGATGATTAGGAGCTAGCTAGCCAAGAAGTTGCTTGCGTGCCTGACAACGCCAGGAATATAGCTGCGGCAAACTATCCCACTCGAGTGAGTTGGCAGTCACTCCCATGCTTTGCACATACTTTACAGTTAGCCATTGCTCTTGACTTACATAGGATCATCGCAGCAGCTGAGAGGTTGGTGAAACATTTCAACCACAGTACACCCGCTACTAAATCATTGGAGGCGAAGCAAAGACAAACAACTGCCACAGCACTGCCTGATCCAGTCGTGCAAACGTGATGGAATTCAGTCTCTGACATGTTTGAGGGGTTAATGGAACAACGATGGGCGGTCACTGCAGTGCTGTCCGATTGTACAGTGACTAAAATCCAAAATGCCAGAACCAGAAAGACGAGCACTTGCAGCTAATGAAAAACTCTTTACCAGTGTTGAAGGCACTCAAGTGTGCTACAATGGTATTCAGAGACAGAGGTCTCAGTCTCCAACACATACCCAATCACCTTCAGTCTGATTAAGAGTGATGGGGGCCACCCCAAAATAGAAGCGTTCAAGGCCAAAGTGCGGTCTCAGCTAGCCAAACGAGTGAAGGTAGGTTTGCTGTTCCGTACTAGCTATTTGTGCATAGATCTAGGCTATTGATAGACCGGCGTTCCATCTGAACGTGTTTTTTCAGCTGCCAGACTAAAACTAAGGTATTCTGGCGATTCTGTCTGCTGCTGCTCAACCTTGTTGCTGGAAGTTAGCCTACAGGGACTATTTTCAGGTGCTGCATGGTATCATTGTGCTGCTGCGCCCATGGTGTTCCTTGATTATTACGCTGGAAGAAGAGTATAGTTCCATGTCAAATCAGCCTAGAAAATCGCCACGTTTCATTTTCCGTTGGTCTTATTACATTTTCTAACTTGAGGAGACAAGTTTCATATAGGAAAATTATCGGAAATCTTAAACGTGATGCTAGCAGGCGAGATGCTAATGGTCTAATCTGATTTAATGATCTATGCTAGGCTGGAGCTAAAAGTGGTATCGCCAGACTTCGAGAACGGCTGTATGAACTGGAAGAAGGTAAAAATCAATTGTCTTGCTGCCGTTTTTTCCTCGCTCGCTGCTGTGACTGCGCGTGTGAATTAAAGGTGCTCTAAGCGATGCTGGTAGCGTCACTTCCGTTGACTTTCAAACTAGGGATCGACCGATATATCGGCCGGCCGATATTTACGTTTTTTACGTGTATCGGCATCGGCCGATAAGTGGCTGCGTTCGCCTATAGTTTTCCCCCCGCATTATTTACATACAGGCGTCCAAAGGCAGCTCTGTGTTGCTGGAGACACTGCAATTCACGTGCAGACTGCCCGTCCCCCACAAGCAGAGTGCTGAAAGCCTGCTCTTCAAGACAACAGTAAAATGTAAACTTTCAAAGCATCTTTTAACTGTTTGACTTAGCTGAAATATTGCCATACACTTTGAAGGTGGAAGCAAGTTTGTGGGTCCAAATGGAAAACGCGAATGATAGATAGATAGGTACTTTATTTAATGCTTAATGCCTCGTTTATAGAACTGCTTGCCATTGTATTTAGGGAGCTGCAAATAGCTAAGTTGTAGGCTAGGCTAGCGGTAGCTGTTACAAACACTGGTCATTAAGTAATGCCAACGTTGTTCCGTGGTATTTGTGGGAGTTTTATTCAGCGACCACCTGGCTGAGTGTTGGACGCGTGTGGTGTGTGTGTGTGTCTCCCTCCCTGAATGCCTCTTCTATAAAACTGCTTGCCATTGTATTTAGGAAGCTGTAAATAGCTAAGTTGTAGGCTATCCGTATGCTTGCGGTAGCGGTAGCTGTTACGAACACTGGTCAATCATGATTAAGTAATGCCGACGTTGTTCCGTGATATTTGTGGGAGTTTTATTCAGCGACCACCTGGCTGAGTTTTGGACGCGTGTGGTGTGTGCGTCTCCCTCCCCTTCTCCCTTCGAGCTGGGCGGAGTTGCCATTGCAGTGATATATAAGAGCTTTAATAATGAGAGACGTGTTATATGTAGTTGACTATTAATTCGTGTTTACCACGTACCAGACATACCGTGTATGCCTTACTTGTTTAGAGCCGTTTGCTAACGTTATCATTATCAATCCAGTTCAATAGTGGTTCGTCAGCTACCAAACAGAAGTTTGTGTGTGCGTCTGGTGTGTCTCACTCAGTGGGACACACGCATCACAGCGATATGAGAGTGCTGCGCTACCTGAAGAAGAGATTTTAAAGATATGTTTTATACCTTTTGATGTTGATGCCGTTTAGAACAGACACCACGTTATTTTCTTCTGCTGATTTATGTTCTGTGATTGACAAATCTTGCAGCTTTTTTTTTTAAAATATAGACAGAAAAATTGAAACCATGCAGTCTTAAATTACAAATCAAGCACTTTATTTCAATAGCTACTTTTCAGGCTTATTGTTTTCTTAAATTATTTAAATGTGTTGACAAAGGACATTTTGTGATGACCTGAATTACGTCTTATAGTCAGCAAGCAATGCATCATCAAGGCTGTGTTGTAAGATGTTGATGAAAGCATTTTGCACAGTTAACCATATCCAGTGCACCCATCCAGAAGTTCAATAAATTTTCCTTTTTTAAATTGAGACTTATAACATTTGTTATCATTTGTGTAATTATGTGTCATTGGTATGATGTAAATTGAGGGAGCAAAATAAAAGCAGTATCGGCTCCAAATATCGGCTCAAGAAAATCGGCAGCCTGTATCGGTCATCGGCTAAGGCTGATGGAAAAAAATCGGTATCGGTATCAGCACTAAAAAATCCATATCGGTCGATCCCTATTTCAAACAAAACAGAGCTAGCTCGCTACTTCCTCCCCCTTCCTCCCGTGCTGTTCCTGTGCAATTGAAACTCTCCTAAACGCGTATCTCGTCTGTGATTTTCTGAAACAGTTATGTTTTTATGGGCTAGGTTTGCCCAGGTTGTTTTTGTTGCCGTTTTTGGAGCCTGGGCTGTCCACAGAGATCACATTTTTTTACAGTGTATTCAGGACACAGACAGCTAGCGGTTGATTAGGTGATGTTTGCAGTAAGGGACATAAAATGTTTTACCCTAAAAATTGCTTAGAGTAGACATTGCTTAGAGCACCTTTAATAGTGAAGATGTTTCACTGAGCTCTCGACATTTGACACTAAAATAACACCATACGTCAGGCTCTATTGTACAGATAATCAACTAGGATGAGTAGCAATGAGCCCAAATCTGTCTTTGCAAGCTTTGTCAATCCAGATGTTCCCCACTCCTGCTCCACCACAGAGTGCACTCCATGGTCACACTGGCAGGCCTCAACAACCGAGCACAATAGACTACACAACAGAATGCGAGATACATCAACGTTACATAATTGGCTGGCGCATGTTGTACTTTACTCTCGTAAAGACTCTCCTTCATGTTAAATTATGCACTACCAGTAGCCTGAATGCCTAACTAAAGAACCAAAACAGAAAAAAACATCAATAACAGAGGTAATCTTCACAAGCATTTCACTGGGGTTTATCATAGGCAACTTCATTGGGGTTTCGTTAAATTAGACACACAACACCTTCAGAAGGCTCAACACCATGATGGGTTGGTACACATTACAGAGACATGAGCAAATAGTACTCCAGAAACACAGCGACAAGATTTCACATAGCTCTGAGTCAATTATTTTGTTGTGTCAATACCATTTAGTCATATCCACAACCAGGGCTCAATAGTGTGACCACAAAAGTAAGAATCTACAGCATATCTTGTCTGAGAACATGAGATTCATCATAATCTCTAAGGGCCAGGGCACACCAAGCCGACGGCCGACCGTTGGCAGAAAAGCAGTCGGACTGATCAGTCGGCTCCCGTCTTCAAGTTGGTCATTTCCATCAGCAGTTATGGCCAAAAGATTCAGAGAAAGAGTGTCTAGTAGTTAGTACCAAGATTAATCTTGGTAAAGATTCGCCAATGGAACGAAATGGCACTAGTTTTGGACTTCTCCGATTAAGCAATGAGAAAATATAAATATATATTGTGTACTATTTTATTGTAATTGCTTGTGTGTGATGCTAATGAAACCTTCTTTCGGACACGGAATAAATAATTTATTTTTGCCCGTTAACCGAGCTAGCTAGCTAGCTAGCTAACGTTAGCACAGCAAACGAAAAGTGAATGGGAACTACTAGTAATGTTCGCTAGCTAGGTAGCAACTAAGGACTTTGGTTAAACATGTATGTTGTTGCAAACTAACCTGAAATAACATACGTTCAGCAACTGTGTGGTAGTCTACTAGTTCTAGCAAAAATTTGTTAGGATAGTGTATCAAAATAGGTTCATAACGTACATCGCTGAATGTAGGGGTAATGGTCCGAGAATGTTTAGTCAAGGGCTAGCACTCAACCAATCAGAGGGTCGTTTCTAGAAAAGTTAGCAACGACGTTGCTCAACCACCATGGTACGACGCAACTTGCGACCAAACAACGACATTGTTACACCTGTTTCCAGAAAGCGTGGTACCTGTGTCGCAATTCGCTACCTCCGACGTTCGAACACTGTAGTTTCAACAACGTTGTTGATGATGCAGCGATACATATCATTGGTGGAAAAAGTGGCAACGTGTAACATCCCACCCCGTAGAAATTCTCTGCCACGGCCTATGTTGACATTTTTCTAATTTAAACCGAGCGATTAATGCTGACATTGTCATTGTCATCTGCAAAAACATAAACCTATTGCAAGTATATAAAACATTTTACTGAAGCCGACCAATGTGTCATTATTTGTGTTAAATATCTATGTTTGAAAAAATATATAGCCTGGACGAATGTCTGGGTATCGCATATGTTTTTAATAGTCTCGTGGCTTAACGGCAGCGTGTCAGTGCATTATGCGCTCGACCAGAGTTCGCATCCTATCTCTTTTCACCTCTGAGTAAGAGTAGGCCTACGAGACACAACAATAGGTTTTGACCATACATATTTATGTACATAGTTACTCTACATCGAGAGACCATAGGTACAAGACATCAGTCAAAAACAATTGAATCTACGTGTCACCTGCAGGTAGCGAGAAGCAAATCTCACATCATAAGAAAATCGAACCTACAACGCTGGGATAACAAGTCATCTGCTTTAGCCACTACACCATTTATCACTGTGCTGATTTTAAGAGTCTGTGAAGATTAGTCAGTCTCTTAATCAAAATAAAGCTACAGGATAGATCAATCATTGAGTCACGAGATAAACATCCACTTCGTAATTTTTGGTTAGGCGGTTGTGATTTTTGGTTAGGCGCTCCGGACACAACAGGAACTACCCAGGAACGACACAAGTGCGACTGCCTAGGGGCAGTAGTTCAAACGAGCGTCCTTGTTTGCGATTGAGAGTTCAAACTACCCCTTCTAGAAACACCAAATCCAAGAACGATGGAGCGAACTACCAAGGTTGCGACGCAAGTTAGCAAACGACACTTTCTAGAAACGAGCCCCAGATTGGTCATTGAGGCCGATGGCCACTGGCCGATTCGATATGTGTAATCGGCCAAAATGAACGCTGACGCCGACTCCGATGGCACGGGACCGACTCGAGTCACTGACCTCGCCCGACTGCCTGTTCAACAGAGGTCTACATCTCTCACACGTTTATGTTTTTGTTTATGTTTTCAATGGCTAAGTTGGGAGTTGGAAATTCTCAACTTGGAGTAGCTTATCCATCATGTATGGAAAATTACAGTGTGACCTGAACTGAGAGAGAGCGGAAGGGGGGGGGGGATCTGCACTCTAGTGTAAAGGGAATCAGGGGGATTCCTCATTCCTTATTTAGTGTATTCCTTCTCCCTGGAAATGGATGGGAACCTGAAGAGGGGACTCAGCTGCATCCTTCAGGGGAATTGACCTCCTATCTCAGGCAGTTTCTGAATGCATCACCTTCAGGATGGTTGTTAACTGGGGGAGCTGTGGCGCAAGTGGCAGCACCATACCACATGGGTCTCAGTGGGGACCCAGTTTCGATTCCGACCTGCGGTCATTTCCCGATGCCACCCTCCCCTCTCTCTTCACTGTCCTATCAACATAAAGGCTAAGCTAATGGAAGAGGGAGGATTTTAGGTTTGTTAGGGTCACAGACAATTGTGAGCATACATTGACACACATTAAGACAAGGGATAGCCCATCATGTGGGATTTAAAATGGTTAAAGGAACATGCCAACATATTGGGACATAGCTTATTCACCGTATCAAAGTCAGATAAGTGGATACAAACGCGTCTCGTCATTGTGTGTGCAGTACCTCTGTCTGACACATAAGCTACACTGCTTGCTAGCTCAGTGTCTCGAAGTGAGCAGCTCCACTTTAAAGAATAAAGTTCCCAATTGTGACAAAAGAACTCCAACATTTGTGATGTTGTGATTTGTATAGTTACAATGTGTACAAATAATGTAATTGGGCTACGGGTCTTCTACAGGAATAGCATAGCAGTGCAGGGGACAAGCCAAGATGAGCTATGAGACATACGTTAACGTTCGGTATCGTGTTTCAACACACTTTAGGTCAATATCACACCGGAATTCTCCTTTAACAACTTCAAACTTTTGATTGAGAGCAAAATTACGTTCATTGGTGCCGTTTTGAGAAAGACCGTTTATTTGCATTATCACTGAATGGCCTACTATATACTAAACATAGCCTAATATATGATATTATATTATTATTTGTAACTACTGTATGGAAATTGTGTAACTGACCATAGATCCATTATATTAACAATTACATTTACATACTATTTATGAGTGTATCATTAACATTGATTTTAATATGCAGTGGAGGGGTGGGGGTCAATAAAATATATAGCTTAGTTATACTTGCCTTGCATGAGAAGTCGATATTGACAACCCAACACTATTCTAACGTTAGCATAGGGATGCTGCTTCTTATATGCTTGCACATAACTTAATTAGAGAGAAAGAGATTATATGAAAGGATTTCATCCCATATAAATTAGTAAAAAATCATTGTGTGGTGTCCAATGTTGATATTGTGGTGGGCCACCACAAATAAGTCAATGTATGGGAAACACTGATATGGAAATAACTGTTTTGCCAAATGAAAGGACTGAATACAGTTACATAAAATAAAATGCAGTAAATCTTTATCTTATATAAGGTGCCCCTACTACATTGAAAACTAAATAAGTAGTACATACACAAAACATGTTGAAATTGATTTAGTTTAAAGGTAAAATACTTGAATATGGTTCTATTTTTTAAATCAAACTCTTTGTTACCACTCTACTAAAAGGTACTACAAAAACTATATTTTAGCCTTGAATTCCATTATCTACAAGTTCATTCATTTAGGAATGTGGTGGTAAATAATTTAATTTGACCTGGACAATTTGGTGAATTCACTTACTATGCTCATACTATGCCGCCGGGAACCATTTTTAGTAAAGTTATAAGATGTGCTATACATTGTGTAGACAACTTTTGATACAGCCCTAGTTGGCTGATAACTTTTCCCTAATGCAGCCGTGGCCCACTGGTTAGCACTCTGGACTTGTAACCGGAGGGTTGCCGGTTCGAGCCCCGACCAGTGGGCCACGGCTGAAGTGCCCTTGAGCAAGGCACTTAACCCCTCACTGCTCCCCGAGCGCCGCCGGTGTAGCAGGCAGCTCACTGCGCCGGGATTAGTGTGTGCTTCACCTCACTGTGTGTGTTCACTGTGTGCTGTTTGTGTTTCACTAAATCACCGATTGGGTTAAATGCAGAGACCAAATTTCCCTCACGGGATCAAAAAAGTATATATACTTATACTTAATTCACATTTACAACGTTGGAAACAACATCACATTCTGCAGAAAACCTGCACGTGAAGTTATGGTCGGTCGGCCACGTTAAAGAAATCGGTTAGCTATCAAGCTAGCAAGCTCTGCTAGGTCGCTAACTAGATCAATGCCCATAACCATAATAAACCACAATGTTGGCAATAACGAAACGTTATAGTAAGACATCGGCAGGGCACTCGGTAACGATGTCGCAAGCTACCACAATTTCACAAAAATAACAATAACCCGCCAGGTAACGTAGCTTTGCCAATGCCAACCAGTTTGCTAACTTAAAGCTCTAAAGAGAATCGCCATCTAAGAATAATTTATATAGCTAAATATGGTTAAATCTAAACAATGTTTGTTTAGTACAGTATTAACAATGCAAGTCGAATTTGCTGCCAAATAACTTTGATCGACAGATGTTATGCTACAAAGAGCTGTGAGCATTGTTATCCTAACTTAAAACTAGCCAGCCGTGTCTGCGAATAACAAACGATTGTTAGCTATGGCTAACGTTAATTAGCAAGTTGCAGTGAAAAGGCCTTCTGCCAAGGAACCCACAGACGTTCCTTATACAGCAAAATTGAAAACATTACAGATAACTTACCATGCATCTTCTACATGTAGTTTAGCACTGACTAATGTCCCTCCATATTAGACACATCAGCTAGGACGAAACAGTCTTTATGGTTGAAAACTGTCCATCGACTTTCCCAACGTGATGCCATTTGATGGCTACCATGGCAAACTAGCGACAGTAAAGAAAATTCCAATATGGCCGCCATTCGCGAATCTTTCAAAATAAAAGTCAGAACATATTCATTACTTTTTCAATGAAAAAGTAATGAATATGTTTAAAAATTATTAATTTAAAACTGTATTGTGTTACCAAAGGGAAAGTAAAGTTAGACAATAATTAAATAAGACATTTAAACCTTAGAATGCTATATTTTTTCTACACCAATATAATTAAACTGTGTGGCTGATAAAAAAAAATAAAGTTGTGCATATTTAAAAGGGGAATGAAATTGAATCCTTATAACATGTATTTTCAGAATATATATAGATATTTATACCAAGTTCGCCTTTGTAGGTACCAGGCCATAGAGTCACATACTAAGCCTCACATTGACATACACTGTTGAACTTCAAATTGTGTGGCTGTGAAAACAATAAGTTGTGCATATGTAAAAGGGGGGTGAAATGGAATCCTTATAACATGTACTTTCAGAATATATATAGATGTTTATACCAAATTCGCCTTTGTAGGTACCAGGCCATACTAACTCTGTACCGAGTCATATACTATGTCTGCCATTGACATACACTGTTGAACTTCAAATTGTGTGGCTGTGAAAACAATAAGTTGTGCATATGTAAAAGTGGGGTCAAATGAAATCATTATAACATGTACTTTCAGAATATATATAGATGTTTATACCAAGTTTGCCTTTGTAGGTACCAGGCCATACTAAGTGTGTACCGAGTCATATACTTTAGGCCTGTCATTGGCACACTGTTGAACTTCAAATTGTGTGGCTGTGAAAATAATAAGTTGTGCATATGTAAAAGGGGGGTGAAATGGAATCCTTATAACATGTACTTTCAGAATATATATAGATATTTATACCAAGTTCGCCTTTGTAGGTACCAGGCCATACTAAGTGTGTACCGAGTCATTTATGTCTGCCATTGACATACACTGTTGAACTTCAAATTGTGTGGCTGTGAAAACAATAAGTTGTGCATATGTAAAAGTGGGGTGAAATGAAATCATTATAACATGGTGGTCAGTGATGTGGCCAGTGGTGTGGACAGAGGTGTGTGTGCTGAGGTGGTCAGTGGTGTGGACAGTGGTGTGTGTGTTGGGGTGGACAGTGTTGTGTGTGTTGGGGTGGCCAGTGGTGTGTGTGTTGGGGTGGACAGTGGTGTGGCCAGTGGTGTGTGTGTTGGGGTGGACAGTGGTGTGGACAGAGGTGTGTGTGCTGAGGTGGTCAGTGGTGTGGACAGAGGTGTGTGTGCTGAGGTGGTCAGTGATGTGGTCAGTGGTGTGTGTGCTGAGGTGGTCAGTGATGTGGTCAGTGGTGTGGACAGAGGTGTGTGTGCTGAGGTGGTCAGTGGTGTGGACAGTGGTGTGTGTGATGGTGTGGTCAGTGGTGTGTGTGTTGGGGTGGACAGTGTTGTGTGTGTTGGGGTGGACAGTGGTGTGGCCAGTGGTGTGTGTGTTGGGGTGGACAGTGGTGTGTGTGTTGGGGTGGACAGTGGTGTGGCCAGTGGTGTGTGTGTTGGGGTGGACAGTGGTGTGTGTGTTGGGGTGGACAGTGGTGTGGACAGTGTTGTGTGTGTTGGGGTGGACAGTGGTGTGTGTGATGGTGTGGTCAGAAGTGTGTGTGCTGCTGTGGACAGTGGTGTGTGTGCTGGGGTGGTCAGTGGTGTGTGTGCTGGGGTGGACAGTGGTGTGGTCAGTGGTGTGTGTGCTGGTGTGGTCCGTGGTGTGGACAGTGGTGTGTGTGTTGGGGTAGCCAGTGGTGTATGTGTTGGTGTGGATACTGGCGTGGATATTATGCTATGTACTTCTGTGATTGGGGCGTATGAGGAAAGTGATTGTGCGTGCGGAATAGAAAAATATCGTTTGAGGGGAGGCTCTAGAGCTCATGTTAAATCCAAAAAACATAACAAAATCAATTATAAACAAATAGCAAAAACTATTGTTGATGCAAGCCAACACATGGACATGAGTAATAACAACTTCTGGACCTCTGTTGCCCATAAACTTAGATGGCCTCATTATAGACCAAAAGACTTACGCCGCAGCTGTTTACTACAAAGAATATGGTCCGAAAATAGAGGAAATGTTCGCGATTTAGTAGAGTCGATAAAATGCATACCGAGAAAGACAATGAAAAGCAACGTCAAACAAAAACAAAACAGACTTTTATGTTTTTGTCAAATGCCAAATGACCAAACAAAACCTATGATAGCGTGCGATATCTGTGATCAATGGTTTCATTTTGACTGCGTCGGAATCAATACCGACACAAAAGTCGACACCGATTCTGTAGGGTATATTTGTTCTTCTAATTCGTGCAAAATACAGATAAATCCAATGAAGAAAGGATATACAATAATAAAATGTCCCAACACTGTTAACTTTAAAGAGACACTGGATCAAATAACTAATGTAAGGATGACTTCAGACAAATATGACTTTGGACAGACTAGTATCAAAACAAACATTAATAGTGAAACTTCAACTTGTGTAGAGTCGGGTGCTGATGACATAGGCCAAAACATACACCTCACAAATACACCAGCATGTACACCACCATCTACACCTGTATGCACATCAAAAACCAGACACATACAGACAGACACATCGTCAGAGACATTTGCAGACACTTTTGCAGACACATTAGCAGACACACTAGCAGAGAACAAGGAAGAGGAGAGAGGACATGCAGCTTTAGAGAAAACTGAAATTAGTGAAGAAACTGTAAAATGCATTTTATCCAATGAAGCTAGTCTTAGGCCATTTACAAAACCTGTTCCAGAAAACAGTATATTTACACTTCCTCTTGACAAATGGGAGCAATGTCATAAATTTAAAAAGGGTAGATATTTTCAAAAACATTTCTATTTACTTCAGAGATTTCTGAATTTAATCCATACTGCCCAATAGTATTTAAAAGTCATAGGTTTAGCATAGCAGAAAAAAGACAAAGAAAAACACCATACCTAATAATTGAAGGCTAGTGCTCGCATAAAGAATGTGCTATGACATTTAGTGTAATAATGAGAGAAAAAATAGAGTCAAAATTTGAAATTTACTTCGAGGGTCACATATTTAATTCTGGAGAAAAACTTAAAGCTTGTCCGTTTAGGGAGCCAGAAAGAAAAAAGCTTGCTGCTGGGGGGCGCTGTGGCGCAGCAGGCTACAGCGTCCGTACCATACACGGGTCCGAGTGCCCATGGGGACCCAGGTTCGAATCCGACCTGCGGTCATGTCCCGATCCCACCCCATCTCTCTCTCCCATTCACTTCCTGTCTGTCTTCACTGTCCTATCATAATAAAGGCAAAAAGCCCAAAAAATATACTTAAAAAAAAAAAGCTTGCTGCTGCAATGCAAAACATTCCAGCTTATAAATTATATAATAACCTTTTGGCAGAGGCAAATATGAAATCACTGGCGGCACAAAATAGGAGTGGAATAGGAACAGACTCTTCAATTTTAAGGAAAATTAAATCAGAACAACATTTACAAAGTTGGATATAGATTAAATTAAATCCCTGCAGCTTCTAAAAGATAAAATGGAGGTAGATGACATGTCCATGTTCATTCAAAGCATTCAACTTTATCCATTTAGGGTCATCTGTTTTACTGAAGGTGGCATAAGACTCTGGCATGAGATAACAGAGTCGTCCCCAGCATTCTGGGATGCCACAGGGAGCATGATTAACTCATAAATAAATAAAAAGCGCATTTTATTTTACGAAATAACCATTAGTTCGTCATCAACTCCTCATGCGTGTTCAGCAGAACAACTTTTAAACACAGTTAGACATTTTGAGATGAAGTTGTTTGGCTGTAATAATACACCGATTCAAATCAATAGCGACAGGTCACTGGTACACATGTATTTAATAAGGACACAATGTCAATTAAATCGCTGCTGGCACATTGTTAACGGAACCCAAAAGGAAATTGATTTAGATTTTTGCGTCATATGGTCTTGTAAAAGTCATTTAATGCGTCAAGCCAGTGATATCTGCAAAAAGCAATATAATGGGAAAGACAAAAGATATAGGATTGGTATGTATATGTTTAGTCTTTTAATAAATGCTAAATCGCTTGCTGAAGCAAAAAACGTAATTTTTGATATCTGTATGGAGCAGAGTGTACTCAGACGTGGTAGAGAAAAGTACAGCCAAAAAAGTACAGCCAATTTAGAGGAAAAAGTTAAGAGCTTAGGGTCTGAAGATTTTGAGGGAAAAGATGACAGCCTATCAGGGGACATTTTTGAGATAGTCACATCAATCCCCATTTCTTCGTTATTTTAATCAAATACGCAACGAAGCGCGGAATCAGCCGACCTCTATAAAAAGCACAGAAAAAAAACCTTACTTTGGCCCTATGTTACTCGAGAAATTATTTAATAATTTTCTACCAGTAATTCCAATTTGGTCAGATATGGTTCAGGTTCATTTATCAAAGATGGAAAGGTTCCAGAATAAAAATCTAGATAAAACCACTTCGATTTCAGAAGTCACATTTAAAAATACTAAAACATTGTTTTTGAATAACAAAAAACTTAGAACTGATGAATGCATCCAGGAACTATATAAATTATATAAAGCACGTGAGAGAGACTTCTGCGAGAAAATTAAACTGAAAAGGATGAAAAGATTAAGAGACATACAGGAACCCGAGGAATCATGGAACAAGAAAAAAAGTGTACCCAAGCACCTTCAGAATACATTTCAAAAACCCCCAAAAGAGAGCACAAAGTTATTCAGCATTAATACAAATAGTAGGCAACCGGGGGGTATGCCAGAAATTGCTAAAGGTAGTGGGAGCACACCAATACTGCAATTCTTTAAACAAACAAGAGCCGTGAAGCAGTGTCAAAAAAGACTTTCCTCTGCCTATAAAATGAAACGTAGCCCTGACTTTCAAGTTTCACAGAGAGCAATTGAAGACATCTCTTTATGTGAACATTATGAACTTGAAAGCCAAGTTACTAAAAATGAAGCTATAGTGTTAATTAAAACATTTGTAGATAAATACCTGCAGGCAAACCTTTTAGCCAATGATTTGCTGTATGCTGACTGCTTGTCATTATTTAATTGTATCAGGTGTGCAGAAAATGAGAGAAGTAACCGCACAAACAAAATTCTAATCTCATTACCTTTAGATATTTCAGAAGAGGCAATAAAACACTTTTTAACTAAAGCCCTCCTTACACTGACAGACTTTGGAAAGATTTGCAAGGATTTGGAAAAGATTTTTGAAAGACTACAGTTTCAGACCCTCTCACATCTAAAGACAAGTAGTAGAGTTTTAAGTCACAGACTATGATTTTGCAATGACTAGGGATCTTGCAGGGTCACTATTTACAAGACTGCAACTAGATTCCTTTAAATTATTACCCATCGTGCAATAGATAAACAGGAACCGAAATTATAGCATACTAAACTCAAAGTCGTATTTTCATGTTTATGCAGCATTGTTTCATGCGTGACATCAATATAGAGTCGTTCTGTCACGTGGAAGAGCCGACTCAATATGTATAAGAAATGACAAATATTATAAGAATAACAAATAATCATAGGCTACAGCTGTCGCCTACTTTGCCCCTTCCTGTTTGGTGTTGGAGAGAGGTCACTATTGGTTTTTATAGTTCACGTCACTATTTGCATGAGCCACGACTAGAAAGACTTGCGATAATATCAAACATGTTTGATATTTATGGAGTCAAAATAGGGTCTTTAATATTGAGAGCTTGTGAAAAGATGTTCACATGTGTAATAAAGTTTTGCAGCTGTGCAAAAGGAGTTCTGCATGTGAAAAGAAATTTCGTACCTGTAGAAATATTTTGTACATGTGTGAAAAAATGATGTACCTGTAGAAATATTACGTACTTGTGTGAAAGAAATGTGTATCTGTAGAAATGTTTTGTACATATGTGGGGGGAAAATGCGGATCTGTAAAAATATTTTGTACACGTGTAGAAAAAATATGTACCTGCACAAATACTTTGTACGTGTGTGAATCTCCTACGCGATGCTTTCCTGCGCAACACTGAAAGTACGAGTGTGAAACTGAGATACAAGTTTACGGACTTTTGACCCTAATTTTACTGCCTTTCTGAAGAGCCAATCAACACATTGCTTACTGCCAACCAATCAGCGTTCCCCACCGACCACCCAGATTTTGCCGCTAACCCACAGATCTAGTTATTAAAACGGTGGTAACAGCAAGGGCAGATAGGTGGTAACATTACTGTAAATTAACACCCATAAGTATTTCTGGACTAAAATATTGCAAAGCGATTTGGTTACTTTATTTGTCATGCTTTTATCAGTTGTAACATAGTCAAAACGTTAAGAATATCATACCAGAACCTGAAATAATAACTGTATGATAGCTGCCATAGCTATCCTAGCTGACGTTTATCGTAGCTCATAGTGCTAGGGCTAATGTAACTCGTCAGTTTTTTACGTTGCCCAGCGAATAAGTAGGCTTAATTCTTACATGTCTTAAGTTAAATAATTGAAAGAAATAGGAAATAAAGAAAACGCTTGAACGGGTTTATCCATTTACATTCAGATCTTGCCATAGACTTTGCCTAAGCGCTTGCTTGCTTGGTAGTCTACCGTCCTGTTCAGTCTATAGTTGCTATAGCAACCGCTGCTGTGCTTCATAAACTGACGAGATAACTGTGTGGTTAACATACTCCCCAAACACAAAGAAAACAAAACTATGTAAGAAAATGGGATGTTGTATTCCAAACAACAAACCAACAGTCCTGGAAGGGCATTACTATAATCTCACTCACTATAATCTCCTAGCTGTGGATGTCCCATTACAACCCATTCATTTGATTCGTCTTTTTGCCGTCCACTAGGCTATTATTATAGGCTTGCAAAGGGTGATAAAATAAACGTGTTCTCATATCAAATAATAATAGCAGATAAACATAAATGTGTGTACAGTATTACTGTTTTTAATCATGAATGACACCACTGAATCACCCTTTCGGAAATGGAATGAATAATTCAACTATTTCGTCAACATTACTGCTAGCTAGAAGCTAACCTATAACGTTACAGTCTAAAAAGCGGATGGGATAGCTAACGTTAACATTACGGCTCCGCTTCAACCCTTTTTGCGATCACAGTATAAATTGAGCTACCACGTCACTCTTAATTAAGTTATAATTTTGCAACCCCAATCAAAGAGTATACCAGAGAATTTCTAATAAGACATTATAGACGGGCTCTGAGTATACTCTTCGATATGAAGCCAATCTGTTTAGCACCAAAATCTAGGTGGTCGGTGGGAAACGCTGATTGGTTGGCAGTAAGCAATGTGTTGATTGGCTCTTCAGAAAGGCAGTAAAATTAGGGTCAAAAGTCCGTAAGCTTGTATCTCAGTTTCACACTCGTACTTTCAGTGTTGCTCAGGAAAGCATCGCGTAGGAGATTCACACACGTACAAAGTATTTGTGCAGGTACATATTTTTTCCACACGTGTACAAAATATTTTTACAGATCCGCATTTTCCCCCCACATATGTACAAAACATTTCTACAGATACACATTTCTTTCACACAAGTACGTAATATTTCTACAGGTACATAATTTTTTCACACATGTACAAAATATTTCTACAGGTACGAAATTTCTTTTCACATGCAGAACTCCTTTTGCACAGCTGCAAAACTTTATTACACATGTGAACATCTTTTCACAAGCTCTCAATATTAAAGACCCTATTTTGACTCCATAGATATTGTCGTAACGGCAAAACTAGAAAAGGACTGACTCCGACTGACTTAAAACCGCTAAGATTGGCACCTTACACTTAACGATCTAGTTGACGGGAGCGCGCCGCGATTCCAGTACAACTCCCATGATTTCTGTCCGACTTTGGAAATTTTGTCGCTGACTGTGAAAACAGACCAAAATCGTACAATGTAAGGCCGCCATAATCAAGCTTTAAATAAAAAAAATAGAAATGAAACAGACAATTGCAAATCATGTGGAGAGAATACTGTGTCAGAAACTTTGCTGATTCATTTGCCACAGTCACTTCACATATTAGCAGATAACCCCAAAAGCCTCCCATTACATCTTACACTCAGTTTTTGGCATTTACAAGTATTCACTGGCATCCCTTTTGGTATCTCTCTCAGAAAAACCTTTTATACAGTTGTTAAGTTTTGATTGTGTTTCAGACAAACAAACAGAAATTGCCAACTTAATACAACTTAATCCCGTATTCTTTTTAGTTGAATACTGTGTGGAGACCACTGAACAGATTAATATATGCCGTTTATATGAGGAACAACACATATGTAATAAACAGTGTGGTAGTCATGAACCATTTGAAATTCAATGGATTCCTCAAGGAGATGTTAACTTGCCTCCAAATATGACAGAGAAGGATATGAACGTGATTAGAAGTAGTGAATGGCTAGATGATAAAATAATAGACATTTATATGAAAATGCTCCAAGCAAAACTGACAACAAATGACATTGTAATGGTCCCATCGACATTTATAAGTCAGTGTTTAAAAATGTTGCCCTGACATCAATGTATTACCAAAAATATATAAGCCTGAAAATAATTGGTGGCGCTACCACACAGTAGTGATTCCAGTAAATTTTAACATGCATTGGGCTGTTATGATTTTGGAGCTGATGGAACAACACCCCCAAAATAATTAAATAACTGTAACAGCAAAAGTCTTTGACTCAATCAAAACATTTGATTATGAAATGATAAAAATAATGCCAACATTGCAGATACCTATTGTTACAGTATCTAGCGATCCATGGGAAGCTGGTGAATCTTGTATTTAGATATGAATTTTATCATAAATGCCCAACATTTATAAAACAGTCTGATAGCATAAACTGTGGAGTGTATGTTTGTTTTTTTGTTAAATCTTTCCTTTTTCAAACAAATTTAAACAAATTTTGCAGTAGCAATATGCGGAGGATTTTAGAGTATGAAAAAACATTGGGTTAAAAACAACCCAATTTCAACCCAACCACTGGGTAAATAGTGGTCGAGCCCAGCACTTAGTTATATTAGCCCCGAAAATTGGGTTGTTCGGTCAACCCAATGAGTTGGGTTGATAGTCTAACCCAAACATTGGGTTATCGTAACAAAACTGTTAGGTTAAACCTACATAATCGTTGGGTAGGCTATCTTATACAACCCAGGATTTATATTATTTTCACTGTCATTTCTGGGTTATGCTGACCTAATGTATGGGTTATTCTAAGTATCTTATTTTTCTCCTTAATCCAATCACTATTAATTGATAATAGGCCCTAATTCAAATAAATGTTTGCAAATCATTAATGTTACAATATAATGTTTTATCCATCCAATAGGCAACAATAGCCATGCAATGAAATAAAACAGTTCGACATTTATTTATTTGGCAGTTTATTTTTTGAACAGATAGCTAGAAAAAGCTTGTGATACTTCCATGAAGACAGGCAGATTCCACCGTCCGTTTTGGGGATCACCCCTGTGAATCAAAGAAAAAAAAAGAGTGCATTAATCACTGTTATTTACAGAACTTTATATCAAAATTTTCATGAACCATTATCATTAAATGATGTTGACAAACATTAAAATATTAGCGCAACACACTCGGAAACCACCTATGGAGTTGTTATAATAACTTGTAGCTTCTAGTTCTAGATGCTAACGTTACCGGGTAACGTTAGCTAAATGACTGTCTGATGCTACAACCAGAGACCGTCTTCTCTGCTACAACCAAAAACACCCAGTAACGTTACATGGCTATAATATGAAGCTACCCTGAATGAATTAATAAGATGTTGTTTGCCATTATTATTACCGTACGTGTGGCTTGTGAAGAGACTAACATTACTTCAACTGTGTTGGCTAATATTAGCTGACAAACGTTAGCTGCAACCATAGTCTAGGCTACAACCACCACGAAGCATATTTAATTAGCATTGATGCTAGCTATATGGTCTGCTAATGTTAACCAGCTTGGTATGCTCATTTTAGTTCGTTGTAAAAGTTTGTTTTGTTTCTGTCAGCAGTTCATACCCAGTGAACAAAGAACTATGTTTTTATGAGTCTGTCTTTGTGTATATTTAACATGAACAGTAATTGTAAGTTAATGTTAGCTAACGTTAGTTAGCATGAATGACACAATTGTTAACCAGTTTGAGGCTGAACGAAATTGGCAGGCAGAATATCCATTCATATCATGAAGGGTAGCTTCTACATCTCTGGGTGAACTTTTAAAATCCGTCTGGATAAAACATTTAAAAAAAGTTAAAGATACATACCTTACGAAATTGCCTGATTACCATTGCATGCTGACAGCTGGTGGATTGGACGGTTGGAAGAATAACGATGTTTTTTCGAACTCTCAAATAACTATGCAGCTGTGTTAAAGTCACCCAGGTGCTGGGTAGTGTACTCCACGTCATGTGGGAGAGAGGAGGGGCGCTGTCCTAAACTATCAACCCAACAAGCTGGGTTACAGAAAATAACCCAACATGGGTAAAAACAACCCCACAAAATGCCCTGACAGTCAACCCAACGTTTGGGTTGAGAAAATAACCCAGTATTTTTTAGAGTGAATTAAGTCACCAGGTGATACTGTAATATTTTTCCTGGATATATTGGGGTTTGTATTTATTTATTTATTTATTTATTTATTGATAAATATATGTATTATTGTAATTATAATATATAACTTATACTTATTCATAATATTTATTGGAGAAGTGTGCAATATTTGATGTCGGACAATGTGCAATATCCAAACTGTGGCAATTTGCAATATGTGTGTGTGTGTGTGTGTGTGTGATATTTGTGTGTGTTGTGTTTAATTGTGACATTGTGTGAATATTGCAGTATTTTGCACTGGCTCCTGCTGAGGTCCTTGTGAAATGACACCCCTGCTGTAATGTAAGGTAATGTGTATGTATGTGTATTTATTTATTTATTATTGTCCTTATTTATGCTATGTCCTTGTGAAGTTTGTCTGTCATTGTTTATTATTGTTTATTTGTCCAAGAAAAAGTTTGCATCCCCTTACTTTGAACAGTAGTAGAAGAGGTTATAAAGGGATACATTATAGAACATTTCATGAAGGGGCATGGAAACTTTAGCATGTATAATTGTCATTTATGTACTTTTTTACTGTCTTTTATTACTTTCTATTTATATATGTGTTTTACTAACCTTCTGCTCTGTCTTGTCCTGATATACTAACATCCCACTTGTGCCCTTGACGTGGTGAGTGGGCTTTCAACTAAACAGGCCTGTCTTCCTGAACACTTATCTGTTTTTTTCTTTTAATCTTTCAGTCCTATACAGTGCAACCAGAAAGTTTTCAGACCCTTTCAAGTTTTACACATTTTCTTATGCTTCAGACTCATCTTCAATTTTTTTTCTCTCATAAATCTACACACAATACTCCAGAAAAAATCAGGTGTTTTAAGTGTTTTGTAAATGTATAATAAATAAAAGACTGAAATATATCATTTACATAAGTATTCAGACCCTTTGTTATGACGCTTGCAATTGAGCTCTGGTGCATCCTCATCTATCAATGGTCCTTAAGATGCTTCTACAACTTGTATGTCAAAGTGAAAACCAAGCCACAAGGTCAAGACAATTATTTGCATATGCAGGCCATTTATTTTTTATTCTATATTTGTACATATTTCTTTTTGTAAATATTTGAACATTACACATGTATTTCTGTATCTGTTTTGGTGCCTTCAATTTGGTTTTACATACACATCTATATGTATCTTATATTTGGTTTTACAAACATATCGTATTTCCTGAAAGTACATGTTATAAGGATTCCATTTTACCCCCCTTTTAAATATTCACAAGTGATTATTTTCACAGCCACACAATTTCAAGTTCAACAGAAGCCTATATGGCAATGATAGGCCTAGTATGTGACTTGGTACTTTGGTGACTTTGATATATATTTCACCCCACTTTTACATATGCACAACTTATTGTTTTCACAGCCACGCAATTTGAAGTTCAACAGTATGTGCCAATGTATATGACTCAATACCGACTTGGTGCCTGCTACCTAAAGGCGAACTTGGTATAAATAGTAATATTCTGAAAGTACATGGATTTCATTTCACCCCCCTTTTACATATGCACAACTTATTGTTTTCACAGCCACACAATTTGAAGTTCAGCAGTGTGCCAATGATAGGCCTATAGTTTATGACTCGGTACACACTTAGTATGGCCTGGTACTCACAAAGGCGAACTTGGTATAAATACCTATATATATTCTGAAAGTACATGTTGTAAGGATTTCATTTCACCCCCCTTTTACATATGCACAACTTATTGTTTTCACAGCCACACAATTTGAAGTTCAGCAGTGTGCCAATGACAGGCCTATAGTATATGACTCGGTACACACTTGGTATGGCCTGGTACTCACAAAGGCGAATTTACATCTATATATATTCTGAAAGTACATGTTGTAAGGATTTCATTTCATCCCCCTTTTACATATGCACAACTTATTGTTTTCACAGCCATGCAATTTGAAGTTCAGTGTGTGTCAATGGCAGGCCTATAGTATGTGACTCGGTACAGACTTAGTATGGCCTGGTACTACAAAGGCGAACTTAGTATATTCTGAAAGTATACATAATATAGAGTCCACCCCCCCCCCCCTTTTATAAAAAAAAAATATGCACAACTTTGTATCCAAAGCCACACGATTTGTAGTTCAATAGTAGGCTATGTATTAATGACAGGCTTATATGACTTGATACAGAGTTAGTATGGCCTGGTACCTACAAAGGCGAATTTGGTATAGATATCTTTATATATTCTGAAAGTACATGTTATAAGGATTTAATTTCACTCCCCTTTTACATATGCACAACTTATTATTTTCACAGCCACACAATTTGAAGTTCAACGGTGTGTGTCAATAGAAGGTATAGACTTGGTATTGAAGAATAGAAAGTACAGACTTGGTATTGCCTGGTACTACAAAGGCGAACTTGGTATAAATATCTATGTGTATTCTGAAAGTATATGTTAAAAGAAGTGCATTTTACCCCCTTTTAAATATGCACAACTTATTGTTTCCATAGCCACACAATTTAAAGTTCAATAGTATTGTGTATGACAGGCCTAGGGTAGGCTATATAAGTCCGTACAGAGTTAATATGGCATATACCTATAAAGACGAATTTGGCATAAATATCTATTCTGAAAGTACAAGGAGTCCATTTTAGCCTACCACCCTAAGTTTGAACTAAGTGTTATTTGATAATAGTGTTATTTTAGGTCTTGTTAATGAAAAAGGTAATCCTTCCACAATTATATTAATGCAAAGTATAATCGTATAAAAACATTAACTTTAAATCAATGTATAATACATTATTATCCCATTATTATCCCATTTTTCTATGTTTGTTTTTGTTCCCTTCTCTTTTAATAGTAGCCTACATCAGGAGATGGAGACGTTTGTCCAGAGAATGTCCGTAGACGGGCTCTGGTTTGTCTTGCCTTGCATAGAGCATCACAGTCCCACCCCTCCTCCGAGAGAGCTTAGTTTCAGGAAGTAAATTTCCCATTCATTTCTCCCATTGACGTTTTGGAAAAATCCGTATCTAAAGAGTTTTAGAGCATGTCTTAGGCTAATCAGCTACGGCGTAACTCATAAGCATACAACGTATCATTTCGAGTGAAAAAACGAAGAGAAAGTCCAAAAAAAGTCAAAGGTACAAGACTGTGTACATATTTTTTATTTCCGAGCGAAGGAACTACTCATCCCATAAACCACCGCGCCTCACTGAAAAATATATAAGCAGCACGAACCAGCGCAAAATCATTTCCAACCATGTTTCCAACCGGCGACAGCACGCGAACCCTTTCCTCCAAACAATGATTTTTATATAGTTAATAGCAGTTATTTCAGGAGTAATCGTGTAAATAATAGTGTTTTGGTATTAAATGTTATATTTACCATCGTGTATTTTATATTGTGTGTGTGAAACCGGTTAACGTTAACGTTAGCAACATTGTGCAGTGCTTCATATCTGACTGCCATCCTGATGCATGGACCGGTGCATGGTCTGCTCTTGGACCACCATATTCAGTTTATTAACTTGCTGTGAATTATTACACAAAATGTTCATTAAATGTACGAAGAAGTATTTCTAGGTTAATGATTGATGATATGGCTCGTACAGTATGAAGGCTACAGTAGCCTAGCTAATGTTAACTAGCATTACCAACCTCCCTGCAAAACTCACCACACAACTTCGTAGGTTTGATAGGTCTTGTCCCTCATGCTGGCCCTTATAAAACCCACAAGCTGACCCTCGACACACAACAGTCAATAATGTGACCCGATTTAAAGTGGTTTTCACCCCTTTGGACACTCTTGATTTCGTCCTTGAAACAGTGAAATATTCACGGGGGCATGGACGGTTTGCTAACCATTTTACTGCAGTGTCTAGCCGGTGGTAGCATCCAGCCTGTGCTATTAGCTAGCTATCGTAACTCCCCCTATTTCCACCGGTCCCGTATTTCCACCGTCTTGCGTGTATGTGTCACTTAATATCCATTTCTATACAAACCAAGACAGCGGACTCCTATAGAAAAGCAACTACCCACACCATAGGTGTATCTAAATTAGCTATGTACCAAAAATGACATTTTACCGTGACTCGAAGAGCTGTAAACAGTGTTGTAAGGCTGCGTGTACACAACCGCTTGGAGCTCCAGTGGAATTTTAATTTCACAACGAGAATTCTCGGTCTAACCGTCCATGTGCCGTTGAAATGGTGTAAATAGGCGACCCATCAGGCCAGCACTATAACTCCGAGCGTGGTAAACAAAATCGGATATTTCAGGCAGTAAATGCTCCCGTTAAGAACCAAACCAGATTTTGTTCAAATCTACACACCTATGGCTACTGAAAAATGTAAGGTTCATTTAGTAAATGTTATTTTGAAGTGTTAAAAAACATCGTTGTTTTAGAATTTCTGAACAAAAGTGGTGATAATTGGGGGTGTTACGATAGCTAGTTCAAAGGTTTAAGTACTTAATGGGGATATACAGGACTTTTTATGCCTCGACTAAGTTGATGTTTCATATAAATAACAATTCATATTCATAGAAACAACAAGGTCACTAAAACATAATATATTTCATACCTGTGTTGCAGCATGTAGAACTAGGCTAATGTTAGCAGCATTATAATGACATTCTAATGTCTGAAAGGCTAATGATTAGCCTGTCGGCTAACTGAAAAGTTAAGTGTTCAAACTAGCATTTCCAGTGTTCTATTTGATGGTGTATTGGCCCTGACTAAGTTCGTGTGATATATAAACCACAATCCTTGTTGATACAAGTACCAATGTTCGTCTAGAAAGTTTTTATTCACATTAAGAATTTCGCCATAGACAGTAAAAGACTCCGCCATCTTTTTCAATAATTTTTGCTGATTAAGTTTCAAACTATGACCTTAACGGCCTTTCCACCAATCAGAGGCATCACTGTGGGATTGTGGGATTGTTCAGGATTGTGGGTAATGAAGTACTTATCCAAGACATCGCGAATAAAAGACATTTATCTCAAAACAAGGTTAGTGCCCTGTGAACTTTTGGAGTCTATATGAGCATACACAATCGCTTAGTACAGCCGTAGCTGGTTTTGAGTCTACCATGTGCAGTTAATTTTAACCTACTTTATCTGATCGTTCGTCTGTACCTTTATTTTGACGCTTTTCGCCGCCATATTGCACGCTATTGTTGCGTACTGTCGCTTACTGTTGCTAGCTCCACGGAACTAGATTCTAGCAGAGAATGTCTAATAAGGGGAGAACCTTCACTCTCGGAACGCTTCCGGTGTGGTACTGCATCTAGGGGCGCTCGCGGGCGAGTCCAGAATGAATGGAGGTCTATGGAGCTGTACCCCTCAAAATCCACTTTTCTCGGGATATAATTTTTTTTCCAAGTAATTTGAATATTGTATTCGAAAGGGGAGGCAAAGACAATACACTTGGTTGAGTATTATATTTTTTAAAGTCACTTAATTGTTCTAAAAAGCCTTTCAAACGTGTCAATGACGTCATTCATTAGCATGATCATAGCATAGCATAGCATAGCATCAATGCTAGCGTGTTATGGGCAACAACAACCCAACCTGTAAGAAAACGAAAGGACATGACTCCCGGCCTCCACTTGCAGGGCACTGATGGGAGTTGTCTTAATGGCACCCAGGGCTATTCTCAGGGCCCTTGAGTGTACTCTCTCAAGTTTCATAAGGGACGTTTTACAGGCAGATCCATAGACTATGCAGCCATAATCAATATTTGACCTTATCAAAGCTTTATAAATATTGAGTAAAGATTGTCTATCTGCACCCCAACAGAGACCAGAGACCATACGCATTAGGTTCAGAACCTTTTTGCATTTTGTTTCTACATACTCAATATGTCGTTTCCAAGTGAGTTTATTGTCCAACCATGTATGTCACTTGTGATTTTTGCACAGAAAACTTAAAACCCCACTCCATTCCCCACTGTTCTAGAATATGCAGTTCCTTCTGTATTGTTTTAGTAATGTACGGGTAATGTTATTCCCCCTCCTCCAGATGACAGCATCATCAGCATACAGTAAACCATTATTCATTTTGTTCAGTTTCTCAAAAATATCATTAATCATAATATTAAACAAAATTGGGCTAATCACACTACCCTGTGGAATTCCCCCTTCAACAGAGAATTCATTTGAAAGGACCTCACCAACCCTAACCCTCAGTGTGCGCTGCGACAGGAAATTTAAGATATAGTTGTACATCTTCCCTTCAATGCCCATTTTATTTAGTTTGATCAAGAGTCCTTCTCTCCACATTGTGTCATATGCTTTTTCGATATCTAGGAAGATTGCCACCATTGCTTCCTTCATAGTCAGCGTTTTCTCAATTTCATTGGTTAATTTAACCAGTGCATCAGTAGTTGATCTTTGTTTCCAGTTGGAGTAGATTATTATATTCCAGATAGTAGTTTAGTCTAGCCACAACCATTTTCCATAAGTTTGCTCAGGTGAGAAGTGAGGGCAATTGGTCTATAGTTACCTAGATCACATTTATCTTTACCAGGTTTGTAAAATGGGAGAATTGTTGATCTTTTCCATGCTGCTGGTATTGTGCCCTCCTCCCATACTTTGTTAAAAAGTTTAAGGATAATTTCATCATCAGGGAGTTGTCTAAACATGGGATAGCAAAGGCCATCACTGCCAGGAGCAGAGTAGCCTGTATTCTTTAGGGCCATTTTTAGCTCAGTCATACTAAAATCAAGATCTATACTAGACTTGTTTGATTCCCTCTTAGTTAAGAGGTCCCCATTCATACTCAAGATTTCCTCTTTCCTTTTTTTTTGAAGCTGTCTTCCAGGTGGTGACCTTTATGAACATCTGCAAAAGTTTTAGCCAATATATTAGCTTTATCTACATCTGTAATATAATACCTATCCCTATCAGTTAGGACAGGAATATGAGGGGTACATATCTACCAGTCATCTTTTTAATCATCATCCATACTTGATTGAGTGAAGTTTCTCTACCTATTGATGAACAAAAGTCTCTCCAATTCTCTTTTCACCTCTTTAATAGTACATCTAGCTAGTGCCTTCTTGTTTTGATAGTCCAGTAAATTATCAGTGATTAAAGTTTTACGTAGTAGCTTTAAAGCCTTGTTTCGGTCCGTTATTGCTTTGGTACATTTATCATCCCACCAGGGAACATTCTTCATATTACTTTTCCCTTCACTCATTGGTATAGACTGTCTTGCTATAAAATAGAGATATGAGCTTATGCTATCATTCATGTCATTCACATTCTGCTCAGAACCTGGTGCACGTTCAGCCAACTCTGTAGCCATGCTCTGAAATTCCTCCCAGTTAGCCTTCCAAAAAAGCCACTTATGGTGTACATAATTTGGATCAGCCCTGATTTCCACATCCACTTTACACCATATAGGGAAATGATCACTGCCAATAGTAGTTGTTTGGTCAGTGCACCATTGACATCTGTAAGCTAATCTTCTGTCAACTAAGGTTAGTCAATGCATGAGGTTTCATAAGGATATTGAGTCTAGTGCCAGAGCCATCATTTACACACACTAGCATTCTGTCATTAATTACTTCTTCAACCACCATGCCATTCATATCTGTATGCTTGCTACCCCACAAACTATTGTGGGCATTAAAATCGCCACACCAGATCTCTGTGTTGCTCCTATTAGTAATACTATTTAGGAGATCACCTGTTAAGGCTTTGCATGGGTTATAATAGTTGATGATGGTATATGTTACCTTAGACCCATTAAAAATTTCTGTGACAATACATTCATGTTCTCCGCTTAATTTAATACACTTATAAGGAATGCCTTCTTTGATTAAGGTTACGCATCCACCACCTCTTTCATTACCCCTGTCGTACCTAATCGCACTATAGCCCTTAATGGAAAATTGCAGGTGTGATTTCAACCAGGTCTCCTGAATACAAATCACCTCAGGTTTATCTGTTCATGAATATATCTTTTAAGTTCCTGACCATTAGCTATTAAGCTTCTTGCGTTCCATTGTAAAATGAAAAACACCATAATCCATTCAAGCACTATCTTGACTCTGGCCATATTTGCGATTTATCATTATATGGATCTCATCCATTGTAGCAGTAGACCCCAAGAAACCATTGGCAATTTCCACAGTAGAATTAATCCTATCACGTTTCCTTTTGATTTTCATGGTTGTGTTCATTACTGTACACAAGAATGCAATAAATTCATTTTTCTTCACCAATAGTGTGTCCTTTGTTATGTAATTGTTGCATGCACATTTCCCTGGTTCTGACATCGGCCTAGTCGAGTGCTGACTTCCATTCAGTAGACCCTGCTCATTCATTTGACTTGCTCTGTTATATTGGCTCCCTGCAGTGCTAGGTCGGGTTAGGGACGGAGGAGCTTTGTGGCCCTGTCTTTCTGAACCGTCTTAAGGGCATTCGCATAAGACATTTTACTCATAACTCTGTATTTCTGCACTTCCTTTGCTTCTTTCTGTTTTTCACAGCCACCATACGCAGCACTATGTGGGCCGCCACAATTGCAGCATTTTAACGCATTTGCTTCGCACTTATGGTCCCCACCACATTTCGCACACCTTACTTTCCCTTTGCATTGGCTTGCAACATGAACAAATCTTTGGCATTGGAAACATCTTAGCGGGGGAGGAATATATCCGCGCACCGTGTAAGACATAAATCCCATTTGAACTCGCACTGGCAAATCTTTAGTAAAAGTTAGCAAAATTGACATGCTGTCAATTTTCTCTTTGCCTTTTGTCAGACGTTTAACCTCAGTTATTCCATACTGGGACAGATTCTCTTTTATCTCTACAGAGACAGAGGTAGGGATTCCTGATATGAGCCCTCTTGTTCTAGACATTGTACCAGGAACATGCGCAGATATCTTGAGATTATTAGTGTGTTTTTCTGCAATATGAGTTTGCGTTGCTCTTCTGAGTTGGCATATATCAGTAGCCTACCATTCCCCAAGAATGTGGCGCGGTGGATATTCCCTATCTCTTTCTGAATGGCCTTAGTGATGTGAATGGGATGAAGGTCTGGTCCACCTTTAGCTTCAAAGGAGACAATTACTTTCCATGTGTCAGTCATGCTACCTCCATTAGCACTGGACCGTTCTCCACCAACTCTAGACTTTTTGCTTATCACTGATGCCATTGAATCACCACCACTGCTATCCCTGTCAGACAACTTTCTCACTCGACTAATTTGTTCCAAAAAACATTTAATCCATATCACTAAGACTAAAGAGCCCGCCAGACTTTCCCCCTATGATCACTCACATTCACTGTGCAGCTTTAGTGGGATATAATTAGATGAGTGTTACCGCGTGTTGCAGAGATTTGAATTCACCGCTGCCAGCAACCTCGGCATCTAGCTTCACTTGAAGCTGCTAACCTCATGATACACAACAGCAGGGGGCGGAGAAACTCAGCAGCTTGTTTCCGCTATGCAATGAATGAAAGCATTCCAACTTGACAAAGTTCGCTGCGACAGTCCTCTTCAGCATGACAGCCACACATTATACACTCTTTCCTTACATTTTACCTCTACCAAGGCATTGTCTAGCTGCCGTCAAACTTAACTATTGTCCTGAGCGCGTCAGCGTTCTGTGATCAACATTGAAAATAGCCTACAGGCTCCACAGTAGTCATTAAAAATTCTGTAGCCTAACCTAACCCAAGCATAGCCAAACCCAATTCTGTATAGTGCAGCAGATTAGTAAAAAAAATCGTTCACTTTGGTATAGAAGCATGAAATTTGGCACAGATACTCTCTAAGGGCCACTATTTTGGAAAAAGGCGCTGGCCACTCAAAAATTGAATATGGCGGCCATTTTTCAAGATGGCCGCCATTGCTATTCAATGCTTATTATATCAATTATTCAAACAGTGATCTAAGCATATAATTTGATACAAATACTCTCTAAAGGAAATGTTAATGGGGAAAAAATGCTTGTCCCTCAAAAATTCAAGATGGCCACCATTTTTAAAGATGGCCACCATTCCTGTCGAATATTAATCATTTCAATTGTTCAAATGGTGATGCAAGCATAACATTAGGCAGAAATACTCTTTAAGGAACACTCTTTTGGGAAAAGGTATGTGTCACTCAAAAATTTAGGATGGAAACCATTTTTCAAGATGGCTGCCATTCCTGTCCTATGTTCACTGCCACTGTTTCCAAAAAGTGATACAGAAAATATGCCACAAATATTCTGTTAAGGCCACTTTTTGAAAAAACTGGATGGCCAATAAAAAATTCAAGATGGAGACCTTTTCCAAGATGGCCGTCATTTCGGTAGTATGTACACTGATGCACACATGCATGTTAACAAAAATATTCTAATGGCCACACTTTTAGAAAAAGGCAATTGCAAAAATTCAAGGCATTTTTTAAAGTGAGTGTTGCTTTAATAGTGTACTCTGTTGGGACTGAGTTAAAGCAAGACCAAAGAACTTTCCCTCTGTCGCACGCACGCTATTTGTTTATCCAGCACCGGCTTTGCAAATAAGATGTCCACAGACAAGGTAGAATATGTTGCACGATTTATGAAAGTACGATGTATTGCGACATCAGATGCAAGTCAAATTTGTAGTTTCTTATGTCTCATTCCATCGAACTACAGACCCGCTACCCTATCTGGCAAACTTACATAGTGCGGTTATAGCCGATAGAGGCCCTTAAAGCGAATGCAGAAGTGCCGTTCACGCTGTTACAAGTTGATATATGTGTTGAAGCAGAGCTGCCCTTGTTGGAGGAATGGCTTCATATGGCCTCTGCTTTCGGGCAAACATGTCAAGTCTAGCCTCATCTACACTAACAGCTGTGCTTGATCGATCATACAGCAGGACCACAAACTTCTCAAGGATCTCCAGGTCACTATTGTGAAAGAGTTGAATGTTGGTGGCAATCATTTTATAGCCATCATGTTGAGAAACATGATGGGTAGGTGGTGATAGGAGGGGTTCCTTTGTGTCTGTCTGACAAAGAGAACATTTCATTCAATCAGTTGATCTCTTGGCTGACATGGGATTTTCATTTGCCATTTTGGGGGATTGTTGTCTGATTAAGGCCGAGGGGTTATCCTTTTACCACCTCAATCATAGACATAGTACACATTCAAGTATGGGATACAACTAGGTTCGGATCACCTACACCTAGCCAGGTCATTCATCCAGTGCCATTTAAGTCCCATGTGATCTGTACACCTTCCAGGTAAGCATACATGAACAAGTCATGTATTGCCCCGCTTACCCTTGGCTCGGCTCTCCCGTGCTGGCACAACCTGTCAATTCAGGTGCGGCTATCTAACTACATCTAGCATCACCATTTGAAAAATTGATGTAAGGATTCAAGAGAAATGGCGGCCATCTTGAAAAATGGTTGCCATCTTGAATTTTTGAGGGACAAGCACATTTTCAAAAAAAAAAAACATTCTTAAGAGAGTATTTTCACAAAATGTTATACCTACATCACTGTTTGAACGATTGACATAATGACATGACAGAAATAGCGGCCATCTTGAAAAAATGGCCGCCATGTTGAATTTTTGGGTGGCCAGCGCCTTTTTCCCAAAAAGTGACCCTTAGATAGTATCTGTGCCAAATTTCATGCTTCTATACCAATTTGAACGATTCTCTTGAAATATGCCATTAATCTGCTGCACTAGTAGCCTAACCCAAAATATCATGTAACAACTTTAAACATTTTTGAGGAAATTATATTTTGAAAGTTCAATGTCTTCTGAATATGAAAATACAAAGTCAATTCAATCAATAGCCTAATGATATACTAATTAAATAAATATACAAACCATAACACATAAAAACGCTTAATAAACTATGTTGAACAGATATGACAGATGCCTTTAGACCCCTCTTGAAAGACTCACAACAGGAACGGAGAGCACTGGCAACTTATTCCACCAACAAGGAGGAAAAGAGTCTTGAATTTGACCTAACGTAAGGGTCTCAGTTTTTAATAATTGTTATTGAAACAATATTTGTCATATAGGCGAGACACTGGTAATAAATACATTTTTAACTTACAGTAGGCCTACCTCAAGAATTAGGCTATTGGCACCTCTGCTAGTTGACTAAAAACAGGTAGGCTATTAAAAAAATAATCTGTTGGTAATTTATTGTAATCTCACAATGAAAACAATGAGGAAAAACCAACCTTGAAGGGACACAAATTTATTTTGAGAAAAAGGAAAATCTCATAAAGAAATAAATATTTTTAACAAAAACACGCCGCTCACAATATTGGCCCCTGCTGGTTACCTTCGCCTCCCTTTGCCAATAAAACAGCTTGTAATATTCTCCTATTCTCCTTTTTGACTCACCCTACTATTTTTCTATGGAGTTTAGATCAGAGGACTGAGATGGCAATGCTGAAGCTTGATTTTGTGTTCAGCAAACCATATTTGTTTTGATCTGGACGTTTATTTTGGTTCATTAACCTGATGAATGACCCAGTCATTTTAGTGTTGAGATTTCCTTTGAAAATGTTTGGGTGTTTCTTGGGGTTCATGATACCATGCACCTTAATTAGGTTCCCAAGGCCTTTGGGAATAAAAACAGGCCCACAATATCACAGCCTTTCCACCATAATTCTCATTAGGCATGGGGTTCTTTTCAGTATAGTTATTCTTACGCCAAACACACCTAAAGTGTTTCTTTCCAAAGAGTGCCATTTTCATTTAATCTGACAATAGACACTTCCAGACAAAATCACTGTACCATTCAGTAATTCCTGCCGTTTACATTGGTAATTAAATGACTGGACAGGATTTTACCTGGCATGCCCTCTAAATAATCTATTAGCAGCGAGGGTTTTTTGAGGGACTTGGTGACCCCAAAATGATACCTCACTCTGTAAGCCGTGGCCTACTGGTTAGCACTTCGGACCTGTAACCGGAGGGTTGCCGGCTCGAACCCCGACCAATAGGCACGGCTGAAGTGCCCTTGAGCAAGGCACCTAACCCCGCACTGCTCCCCGAGCGCTGCTGTTGATGCAGGCAGCTCACTGCGCCGGGATTAGTGTGTGCTTCACCTCACTGTGTGTACACTGTGTGCTGTGTGTGTTTCACTAATTCACGGATTGGGATAAATGCAGAGACCAAATTTCCCTCACGGGATCAAAAGTCATCTGTACGTGGGAGCAAGATAACCATGGGTCTTTGTCCAAGCACGTTTGTCACATTTTCAACCTTTTAATCATTGTTTTAACTGTAGGCATGGCATTTTCAACAAAGTACCTAGTTTTTATAAACATTCCGTGACTTACAAATGTCCACACACTTTTTTTTAATTGAAATTTAGCGTATTCTTTTGTCTTTCCGATGTTGAAAAATGACTAGAGGATTTAGTCTCTGTGTCACTTTATTTTCACACCTTAGTAAAAAAGAAAGTCACAAACTACTTCTAAAAGTTCACACTTAAATGTCTAAATAAGTTGAAATTAGAAAATGCTTCTGTTACGTTTTGTATAGATTTTTTTAGGGTTGCCAATAATTGTGAGAAATGTGTTTTTGTTAAAAATATGTATATCTTTATGATGTTTTCTTTTTTCTCAGAATAAATTTGCTCCCCTTCAAGGGATGATTTTTCCTTATTGTTTGTATTGTGAGAGTACAATACATCGCCAAAAGATAATTTTGTATACATGTTTTTAGCCAATAATTCTGGAGGGTAGATATCACCATGTTTGTTATTTACATAAACACAAGTTTTCTGAAATGTTATGTTTGTATGCAAATGAGGCATTATGTACAGCACAGTATGTAAATATTCAAGTAGGTGGGAGCAGAATCGGAGACTACTTTGTAGGCAAGCGTTAGAAACTTGAATTTGATGCGGGCGGCCATAGGTAGCCAATGTTGCTGGATGAGCAGCGGGGCAGTTTTTTTTGGCAGTTTGCAAACAGAGTGCATTACCACCACCATCTGCTGGACTTAGGTATAATGGCAAGTGTACCCTTTAGCCTCGTTCTGGCCGCCGGGTGAATAAGGCGAATGGCCCAAGCCCAAGCTTCCCACAGGAGTAGCAGTGGCTACAAACTTTATGCCTATAGTGAGAACTATTTGTCTGCTTCGGAGCTTAAACAGAGGGCCATGCACTGTCAAAGTAGACTTTCACACTGACTTATGGAGGTTATCACTTCAGCATACAAGGCATCAGGTGTACTACCAACACTTGAATTTGTTGCAACATCCTAGAAGAGCATCTCTATTGAACATATATGTCTAAGTGCAAGCTGTGCTTTGTGCGATACCTTTGGCCACATTTATAATTTGCATTGGTAGCCTGCTCTGTGATTTCAGCTTCACGCGCGTGGCTATAGTGCCCAGTGTGTGTCATGTCTGGTCTCAGTCTCAAGTGTGCTAAATGTGGACAACAGGAGCTTATCAGCTCACACCGACCGCTCTGTGTTGTCGGCCTCACGCCGGCACCTGCCTACCATGTTGCTGCAGTTCTACGTCAGACGTGCCTAAGACAGCCTAGACACTTTTGTTCTGGTAATCATGCGTCTGTGTCCTGCGCATGTGGCGCATGGCGAGAATTGCATCATCAGCGTGGCATGTGGGAGGTGTTGTGTGCCTCCCAACAATTGTGACCACGCGTCAATGACGCACTTCTTCGATGCGCGCAATGTGCATGGAGAAGTATACCAAAGAGTTCACCAGGACCTTACCTGCTCGGTGTTGTTGGCTCTCGGCAAATACGCCCACCACAAATACACTCGAGAAACATGTCAGTATTGTGCTAACATGTCAACTTGTGCTAGGATGTCAGCTCATGACTCTGATGGCAGTTCAGTAAAAGACATGGCGGTCCACCGCCAATGACTGTAGGCATTTCACAGAAAATTCTGAGGAAGATCTGTATGACCGAAACGTTGTGAAGTGAAATAAAATGTTTGCACTGTGTAATGGACAGTGTGTGGCACTTCTTCAACAAACTCAAATCTGGCAAAATATTATTGTCTTATGTGGACACAGCACATCTGAAACTGAGATCTTTGATTTGGTTTCCACATAATTTTATATGCATCACACACCCATTAAAGGCTTGCTCTGTAACTCTAGTCATTTCTTTGATTTCTCACTTTTGTTGTCTCATTTTTCTCTACGGAGCTCCCCCTACAGCTTTGGGGTGCATATTTCACAACAGTCTCTGGTCTTTTTGCTGGCTCTGCCATGATGAACATCTAAAAAAAATCACTGCTTGTTCTTATAGAGATTGCTAAAACACGTGACCAAGATTATGGGTACGTTAGGCCGTTTACATTGGTTTACATGGGCATGGATTGCCGCAGATCCCCAAAATGCTTTGCATTCACCAATGGGAAAATGGCATGATGACGACACATTCTCAATCTCTATAGTTAGCTGGCATGGCTACCCTTCAAGAATATCCATAGAGTTCTGCTGTTGACTGAGTGTTTGCCTAGGATCATTATGAATCTGGAAAAGTCTTTCAGCTAAAATGTTAAACTTTTCTGACCCATGGGTTATGTGTTATGTCACCCTGGATGTGATTTTGTACCGCTTTGTGATTGAAAGGCAATCTTTGTAACATGTCGGAGTGCGGTTTATGGTCCTCATTATTCAGTTCACAGAGCACTCTTCGGAGTGAGTATTGTTCCTTGAAGTACTAATGCTGTCCTTAGTTGTGCAAAGGGGGATTCTGTGAAGTAGTTGTCCTGTCATTCTAACAGAATAGACAGATCGGGCATAGTCAGAGTGTAACGGCTCGTTCTTTACGGCTCGAGAGTTAGAGCTCTACGTTTCTCTGAAACTCTGAGTGTTAACTATTGGGTGTTAATACTCCACGAGGGGGGACTACCGAGCACTGTGGTTGGGCATTTTGGCCCTGAAAGGAAATGTATGTGTGCACGCAGTTTGGGACTACTTCAACAAAGTCCTTTTAGACAAGTCCCTCCACTCGGCGGCCATATTGTAATGTTTTTGGGCATTTATTGGGCATCTATTTCGGCATATGTGCCTGCGCAAGGCTTCACGACACCAACCTTACTCCAGCGGGGAGATCACAACACATGACTGGCACAATGTATTCACATGTCAACTTTTTCTTAACTTAACTTCAACTTATTCACGACACAGCACATGATTGGCACAATGTATTCACATGTCAAATTTTTTGCCGCAGAAGGGGCGGGACATGTGTAGACAACTGCCACATTGGCGTTACAAACTAACCCCATGAATCTATGGATGATTTTGAGTGCTATGTCTCCTCATTAGAAAGTCTCTGACTTCAAGAATCTCCGTATTGCTGCTGTTCACTGGGTACTTGACTAGTATAATCATTCTATGTTTAATTACTTTTTAAACACTTGTAAACTATTGCCGATTTTATGTACTATTACCTTGTATTTTTTTAATTCTTCTTGAATTTTTAAACTATTCTTTGACTATTGCCCTTTAAATGCTTTTATGAGCTATTCCTGTTTGCTTGTGTTTATGTAAAGCACATTGAATGATCTCTGTGTATGAAATGCGCTATATAAATAAAGTTGACTTGACTTTGAATATGTCCAGAGAATTTTAAGCATTTTGTGTTTCTCGCTCGTTCTGATTCAGACTCTGCCGGGATTGTAGTGCAGTTCTTGCAAGGATGGTTTTCTGCTATAGGAGACTGTAGGGGGAGCAGGGAAAGCTGCCATTTTTGCCACAACAGGTCATTTAACCATCACAATGATATCTAAACTGTTTTAAGTTGGAAATGTTGCATTAAATTGTGTTGTGTGTCAGTGATGAGAGCTGTATCCACCTTTGTTGCCTCGTGTCTGCTTTGAGGCTTGGGTATTGTAGTCTTGGGCATTTTGTTTTGTAACATTTGACTTAAAAGATGTAGTCAGGGATTGTGCAGGAAGTCACATTTGTTTGTTTGTTTGTGACTTTGTGAATGCTATGGGCTTGAAATCACGTAAAATCCCTGACTGCACCTTTATGAAGGTCTGTTGAATTGAAATAAGATGGTTATATATTAATAAGATGGAAATAACTGGTTAGTCTTTATTATGTTCAATACAGCATGTTTAATAAATGACAATGAATCTATGAATGCCATGTACAACAATGCTGACACCCTTAAAAGACACAATGCATCTCTACATGTCAATTATTTTAGATAAAACATTCAGTCTCAAAGCAAGATCTATATTGAGATGGCTTGAATGGCACCATAAGGGTCGTAATAGTAGCTGCATGACAAAAAGGTTGACACACGGAAATGTGTTTACTGACACCCTGTGGGCCACTGTAGAGCTGCACATTTTCTAATACAAGTGGAACATATACAGTACAGGCCAAAAGGGACACACCTTCTCATTCAATGCGTTTCCTTTATTTTCATGACTATTTACATTGTAGATTCATCAAAACTATTAATGAACACATGTGGAATTATGTACTTAACAAAAAAGTGTGAAATAACTGAAAACATGTCTTTTATTCTAGTTTCTTCAAAGTTGCCATTTTTTTAATTTAATACCATATTCAGCAAGTCATAACTTAACAAATATTCATCTGTGGGCCAAATAACTTTGCATTCATTCATAGTTTGGATGCCTTCAGTGAGAATCTACAATGTAAATAGTCATAAAAATAAAGAAAACACATTGAAATGAGAAGATGTGTCCCTTTGGGCCTGTACTGTAGTACCGGTCAATTAATCACTGATCTTCAATTATGCAATGCCATGACAAAAACATAAACAGTTGTCCATAAATAAACACATTAAAACCACTTTACCTCATACATGAAAATAAAAACAAATCTGAAAACTGACACACTAAAAATGACTCCCATTCATCTATATACAATGTCAGAGAATATCATAGGTTTTGTTGACAAAAAATTGATAACATCAACTAACCAGCAATGCAGTACTGTATGTACTGATTAGTCAGTTAATCTAGTACAATTTGAGTCTTGGGCCCCTTAAATCAGGGATTCACATGTTTTTGCCCCAATGGCAGTATTTGCATGCCTTTAATTGTATGTATACTTCACTTAACCTTAGATATACAGGTGTGTTAGTTGTCAAAGCTATAAAATGAAATAAACAATGTTCCCCAATATTACTATACATTTCACAGACTTCTTTTCTCTGTTTCAGCCCTTTTCATGTCAACAGCACTGACTGGGAGTTCATTTTCATGCTACAGCTTGTCAAACTCTAGGGCTGGCTTAAAACACTCATCTCATATTCACGTCCACATCCAATATGATCCAATCTAAATATAGCTTTGATTTACTGCATTACATTTTTGTTCTCTCAACGGAATTAACTAGCCAATTGTCTCCTTGTGGTTGTACAGTCTGTGACCTGGGGGGCGATTTAGTAAAGAAAACATGTTTTCTGAGTTAACCACATTAGAAGGTATGCTGAGTAAGTCCTGGAAGCCCTCCAAAACCTACCTTAAGCGGAATATTCTGCAGGTTTGTATACAGTGCAATTACCCAGGTTGCTGTTTCTTGAAATTGCTGTATGCCTTGACAGGATCACACATAATACATTGAAGAATTGTGAATGCAACTGCATTTTGTTTATATATTCATCCGCAAGACTACACATATATTAAATGCACCTACAACATATCAAATGTCTTGCCATAAAGATGGTTCATAAATCTCCTTTGCAACCCCTTGTTCCCATCAGGCAATTGCATGGGGGTTCATAATCTCAACGTACAGAACAGATAAATGAACAACTGCGATGTCATTGACAGCTCAAGCTCACATATCACACTGCAGCACTGTGTTTGTTGTCTGCATTTGTATAGTGTGGTAGACTAGTTGGGCCAAAGTGGTTGTTCTTGAGAAGTGACACAGAATTCATGTGTCCCTGAAAAAACAAAAAACCTGCCTCCTCAAATTCTCACACCTCTGCATCAGAAAATGACTTCTCCTTGCTGCGGCTGGTGAGCATTGAGTTGGTGTACGTGTTGGTGCGAGACACTTCCTCTGTAAACGCCGTCTCCAACACCTTCAAGATGGACTTGCGCACCTTGTCCTTGAAATCCTGACCCATGAAGACATACAGCAAGGGGTTGAGGCAACTGTTGAGGAAGGCCAGGCTGGTGGTGATTGGAATGCCAACCTTTACGACATGGTGCAGACTTAGACTGAAATCATCCTCTGACCTCATGTGATTAACCATCTCAATGATCGACATAATGTGGAAAGGTGCCCAGCACAGAAAGAAGGCGGTGATAACAGCTGCAATGATCCTGAAGGGTCGCCCAGTCCGTCCTGACATCGAGCGGTTCATCCTGAGGCGATGAATTATGACTGCGTAGCAGGAAACAATGATGGCAAATGGCACTATGAAGCCAAGTATGACCCGGGTTATGATCATGGCACAGTGGCGCAGCGACCTCAGTGCCACAATATCAGGGGAGTCCTCATCAGAGAAAGCGAAGTTGTTGAAGCAGTTGATGACATTGCTGTTGTTCTCTCGTGTTCCGGAACCGATGTCCCGGAACACAAAGTAGGGTGAGCTAAGCACCAGAGCCAGGAACCAGACGACGAGGCTCACTGCCGATGCTCTTTGCACGCTTCGGTGGTTCTGTGCCCAGATTGGCTTCACCACAGAAATGCAGCGGTCCACGCTGATCACGACGAGGATGTAAACGCTGGCAAACATGTTCAATGTGGTCAGGGTGCTGTTGACTTTGCACATGAACCTGCCAAAGGGCCAGTGGAAATCCATGGCTGTATAGGCCACGCTCAGGGGCAGAAATGCAGTGAACAAGAAGTCAGCCACCGCCAGGTTCAGGAACCAGACTGTGTTGACAGTCTTCTTCATTTTAAATCCAGTCACCCAGATCACAAGCCCATTGCCCAGCACGCCCAAGACAAATGCCAGGGAGTAGACAACGAGTGACATGACGTTCAGTGACTTCTTCAGCTCAGGCTGGTCTTCGTAGTAGTCATCATAGTAGTCATCGTCATCAGTCCCGTTTGTTGACAACGAATTGTTCCAGCTGTCAGTATGTGGGTCCACTGAAGCCAAGACAAAGTCCATATCTGCCTAAAGGTGGAAAAAATATTTCATTTTATTGCAATAAGACAGAAAATTTAAAATATCTAGTCAAACAATTAACTTAATAATGAGTGTAGCCTGTAAAACAATCTGTCAGCTGTTGTCTAGAGGTAGGCCTACTAGAATTAGGGTTAGAATAAAATTTGCTTAACTCAATACGACGTTCAGTTTTCTACCACTAGAGGTCACATGAGGTACTAACGTTCAGTCAACGTGTAAAGTCAAAGTCTACATCATGTCAACAATAGCCTTTACTAGAAGCCCACATTAAGTTAGCCTATGTTCTTATAAGACAATGCAAAAATTAAGCTTAGGCTACACATGAACTTCTTGCCAAGACAAATTAACCTTTTTTCCTTAATGTCTTCAAAGTAAAGTAGTGATAGCCTATTCAATTATACTAAATCTAATTGAAGCAATCTATCATTAAAAAGACAGCTTCCTAACAATGTCAAACTTGAATAAGAAAAAAACTACAACCTTACAAATCACACTGAAACATCAAAGTTGTTATAGCTTGGCTTGCAACGCCCGCTCAACATATTTATTTCCATTCTTGCTATTTAACTGCAATGCTGTGTTAAATGTGTTCCTCCTTTCTCTAGTATTCACAGCATTTCCTGCGGTTTAGCCTAAAATCAGACCAAAACGAGATAAAAGTTGTCTCGCCTATACCTGTTTGGTCAAACGCGATGCAGAGGTCCTTGTATCGAGTTGTAGTCTGATGTAGCCTAGTCCTTGAACAACACACGCTTGCTGACAGCCTACAAAAGTCGCGAGGAGGTTTTACTCTATGCGTGTGACGTCACGGTGTCATATCTCACTTTCCGCGAACATCTGGGGCATCACTGCTGCAGCTGTGCTGACCGCCAAACCTTCAACACCCTAACCTGAACCGCATGTTGCAGCTGAACAGCACTGAAGAGGCTGATTATGTGAAAACCTGTTGTACCCTAACACACTGCAGTAACAAAATCTGCTAAATTAAATTGAGAAGTTTGTCAATTGTAACCTCTTCGTGGCTGATACATTTAGTTCTAAACGAATTCCATTGAAAGAATTGGACACATAATAAAAAGAACAGTGGAAAGTGAATGCGCCACCAGCAACTTGCCCCAACTATGGGTAGAATGGCTCAAGACCCAAGAATGTCTGTCATGGACTACTCAGCAAGGCGGGGCAGGAAATGTGGTTGTGGATACGGATATAGAGAGTTTGGTTGGTTGCAACAAATGAAATACAGTCCACAGAAGGGTATGACAAAGTCAATTGGAGTTTAAAATAATCTTTGCGAATGAGTGCATTTCTCGTTGGACTTTCCAAAGGATTATTGACACAAAATGGGTTGGAAAATATCGAGAATGGTCCATGCATGACAGCCACATTCACCAACTGCCATTGCAATTTCAGGACAGTATAGGACTATCCCAAGTTTATATCCTTGAGGAAATTAAGTGCTTCCTCAGTTACAAACCATATCAAAGAAACACATGCACATCAATTCTGGTAAGCAAACATGTGACTGACATACTCTCTGACATCCCAAATACATTTCCCATAGGCCTTAAAGAATTCCTATCTCATGTGACATCATCAAACAATGTGATAGGCCAGAGATACCCCTAGAGAAATCAAAACAATAACCCCAAGTTCTATCTAAGACTCTATCCTTACACTGACTGGCTGAGCACCTGCAATTGAGATGAATGGATCAAAGCTATAACCATTCTCCAGGTGTTTTACAAAGACTAATTCAGAAAAGTAACATTTGCGGAGAATAATCTGACCTTGTCCCGAATGGAATGTCATAAACTCATAAACTTGTGTGCCTGACTGAAGGACCATCTTATGTCGTTTCATGTTCCAACTAATGAATTATTGACTTCAAGTGGAGGATGATGAAGCAGTAGAATAGGAAGAAGAGGAGGAGGAGAAGGACATTAGCACAGATGGATAAATGGATGCGCGTGCAGCAAGAACATAAAAAAAAGGCACCAAATTGTGCTCATGGCCTTAGTTATGCCCTTCTAAAACATAATTATATATTCACTTTTCAGTATGTGCACAAGAATATGTTCAAAGGAGTGCCACAAATCCCCATTTTCTTTCTCAGAATAGCAGAGGGCATAATTGCATCCATTAAACTACATGCCTATGATGATGGTAGAATATGCCATTTTTTCCCCCATCAAAATTAAGATAATACATTGACTGAGTGCCTAAATGAATGCGGGCTTAAGGACAAGCCATTTCAACAGAAGTGGAAAATGGCAAGGGGAAATATCCTTATTCCCTGGGGCCCATATAGATCTCTTAGGTGGGTGACTCCTTTGGACTGAGTCTGCAAGGGCGGTCCATAATGTGTTTTTCTGTCATAGAAATGAGCTCATGTGTGCTTGAGGTTTCTGTAATTGCCTTGTGTTGACTAGTTACACAGCTTGGTGAGCAGACACACACACACACACACACACACACACACACACACACACACACACACACACACGCACACACACACACACACACACACGCACACACACACACACACACACAATTTCCTCTGTGCAGTCAGTGCATGTGACTGACAAGTTGGGCATCTGCGAGTGATTTGCTGTGGTCAGAAGCTCTGGTATACCAACATTTACTCCGAGAGTGAGCATTAAGGGCTGGTACTGGACATTAGCAAGGGAGTCTTTCTCTTTGCAGTGAGGTGCCTGTCTGAAAGCAGAACATCATTTATGTTCCGTATCTCATCAACGAGATTTGTTTCTTTAGGGTTAGGATAAGTACTGCATTTCATTGTCAATGACAGTAAAGTTGAATCTAATTTAATCTAAAGATGTCAGAAGAGCACTACCACACTGAAGAGGAATGCTCACAAGCATAAACCTTTGGACTGTCACAAGCATAAATGTACAAAGCAAACCACTGCCCAGCAAATTAACAAAGCAAGACCCTGCCAAAAAGAGGGCTTGTATACAGGACTGAAGTGAACTGAGACAGAAAAACTAAACACAATAATCCACACACCAGACTGACAAAAAGCCCATGTTTGTACGAATAACGTGGAATTGTTTCAAAATCATATCAAACATCCAAGTGTTTTGTTGTGAGGATTTTCATTTTATACACTGTGTAAAGGAAAATGATGGGAAAACAACTCTACAAGATGCAAGACAAAGATTTCTGTGAGTGGGAATTAAAGATTGGTTAGACAATCACACAAAAATGAAATAAAATCGATCAACCCATTGTGTGTGTTGGCCATTGACTTACTCATAGCAGAAATGTGGTAGCGGTAAGGACCAGGCTAGAAATGTGGTGTGTGTGTGTGTGTGAGAGAGAGAGAGAAAGAGACAGAGAGAGAGAATGAGACTGAATGGCAGATATAAAGGTTGATTCAACAGAGGAGTAAGAGGAAGGGTGAGGAGATGAAGAGGTGGAGGTGCTCGGAACCAGACGAATCTCATTAGAATTTGCTCTGGGAGATCTGGACACTCGTCCATTGAAGTCGCTTTCCAAACTCACCAAAATCCCAGTAACCAATCACAACCACCTCCGGTCCATGGAGGCTTTATTCGATGACAGACAGAGATACATACTAGTTTTGTACACAACCATGCACTGATGACATCATTATTAAAGCAACACCAAAGAGTTTTTTGTACCTTAAAATAATGTTTCCAAAATTGTTTCCGTGGTTCATGAACTCGTAACAGGGTGAACGGCAGTTCTGCATTCGCTTCGCGGCCCTCTATCGGCTATAACCGCACTATGTAAGTTTGCCAGATTGGGTTGCGGGCTTGTAGTTCGATGGAATGAGACATACAAAACTACACATTTGACTTGCATGATGTCGCAATACATAATACTTTTATAAATACTGTTTATTTGTATCTCTTCAGCATGTTGCTGGCTTAGCCTACCTAATAAGGTAGTAAATCCTGTGATCTCTCTGCAGCTTGCTTGCCAGCCTTTCCCAGAGTAGGCTATACTTCGCAAAAGATGTGAAATACAACTGCATATTCCATTTTTGAATCCCAGCGACTGGCTACATTTATTTTTTTTAAATCTTTAAAATGTGCTCGTGCTCAAGATGAAACTAGCAGTTTTTCAGCTGAAACATGCAAGGACTCGTCTAATGGGTGATATCACTCTTCCCATACATTTTTAAAACAAGTCAATGGTTTTTACAATATTTCAGTGAAGCTTTAGTTGGTTTAAATGCAACTGTACATATGCACATAGTCAGGGGGCCATTTTTTGGTACAAGCTGTCACCCTATTTTTTTAAGTAGAAGATACCCATAGGTAAGATATTAGGGTGGTTGTCAAGCTGATTCTTTTTTTGTGACTTGTACAAGCAATTTCAGGCCTTTTTTTTGGTTTCCTGCTCAACACGACATGTCAACAATAAATGTTGAATATCTCCACAACCACAAGGATCATATACATAAAAAAGGTATCAAATAAAAGCTAACACTCAAGGGCTGTCTGCAGAAGTGTCATTTATTGACATTAATTGCATTTCTTGCATGCATGCATGCATGCATGTTTTGTATTGGGAAGGTATTCATTATCAAAACAGTAAACTCTTCTTTTGTGTCCCTGACCAGGACTCAGACTGAGCACATGGACATGATCCCTGGGGGCCTTCGTTGGCTGCCTACCTGAGTGTCACTGCTTGGATGGGGAAAAACATACCTTTGCCATACGACTATTGTATAGTTATTACTACAAACTAGTTACTAACCCCTAACCCTAAAGAAGTGAAAGAAAAGTTATGTCAGGATGGAATTAATAACTATAGTGATATGTCAATTAAATATAATTTGGGTTACAACCTGGTACATTAATCAAGTAAAACCACCATAGACCACCATCTACAGTTCTACATTTCCGCCCTGACATTAAAGTATTATAACTGTCTCTCCCTACAAGCTTTAAACTTGGCTTGACTCATTCCCATACTGTAGATTGGGGTACTGATTGATAGAGATTTTGGGATACTATGTTATGTTTCCAAGCTGATATTCACTTTGAAAACGATTTCTCTTTAGGTGGAGATTGTTTTTTTTTCATGTTCTAGTTCTGTTGCCTCTTACACTGTACAATACATGTTTATTCTGACACTTCAGCAGGTATCCCATGAGTGTTGGCTTTCATTTGATATTGATATTGGAGATATTCAACATTTATTGCTGGCATGTCGTGTTGAGCAGGAAACAATCAGCTTGACGACCACCCTACCACCCTAATATCTTACCTATCGGTGCCGTCTAACTAAAAACATAGGGTGACAGCTTGCACCAAAACATGTCTGCAAAAGTCTTAACGGAAGCTCTTTTCAGAATTGGACCCCTGACTATAATCTGTTATGTTGTGTGATTGTGTGATTCACTCCTTTATAAAGTTTTGTTCAGACTGTTGACACCTGTTGTGATCATTTTCTCTGGATCTGCTGCCTCGTGCGAAATCACAGCTGTGCTGACACAACAGTGCCCCTTGTGGTGTGATAGTCTTGTGGTATTTATTGATGATTATCATGCTTGCAATTGGATTATATTGCACATTTGCCAAAATTACAGTAGGTAACATGGAAGAAAATGGAAGCACTTTGGGAAAAAATCTGCTTTTACCACTTTTAAGAATATAGTGTTAAAATGGCCAAAAAAACTTTTTCTAAGCTGACAACCTGGCTAGGTGTAAAATATTAATACTGAATAGGTTGTGTGCTTGTACCAAAAAGTGTCCAACACAGTTTTAATATCAGTTTTGGCCCCCTGACTAATAGTAGCCTACTAGCTAGGGAACACTAAAAAAAAAAAGTTGGATTTACTATTACTATTTTATTGTGTAGGCCTATTGGTTGCACATGAAATGTCTAGAATTAGTCCAGCATTTCACTTTCGGTGTACAAAAATTGATTCATGCTTTGGTCACCCAATTTGATCACGTAATACAAATGAACTTGTTTAAATTAAGTTGACATGAAATATTCATGTAATTTCAACGTCATTGTGTTATACAGGTGGATGTAGCCTACTTAGTATTGCAACATCAGTTAAAGGAAGATTATTTTGTTATTAAAGCCATCAAAATTAAGTCTAGTTGATCAAACTTTTGCCAACTTAAAAAAAGCTTAACTCGAGTCAGGCTGTTTGCCAGCAGCAGCATCCATCTTCTTTGTTTTCAAGTGGGAGCGAATTCACGTGGAACCGTCACAACTCTGCCGTCATTATGTTAAGCCCGTCCACTGACTCTATAATAATATTTGCTGCCGCTAGGGTGCGTCTATTAGGCTAGCATTATTAGTCAATCATGATTTTATTTCTGTGAGCTATTTATTGACTTGTCTTTCTTGAGCAAAGTGTAGTGGTGGATCTCCATTCCACTGCCTGATGTACCTTTTTAATCAGTGTTCTGAGTGGCACTTAGCCTGGAATATCCAGACCCTGGTAGAACGATTAAGGGTATCTTTAAAATGTGCTCGTGCTCAAGATGAAACTAGCAGTTTTTCAGCTGAAACATGCAAGGACTCGTCTAATGGGTGATATCACTCTTCCCATACATTTTTTAAAACAAGTCAATGGTTTTTACAATATTTCAGTGAAGCTTTAGTTGGTTTAAATGCAACTGTACATATGCACATAGTCAGGGGGCCATTTTTTGGTACAAGCTGTCACCCTATTTTTTTAAGTAGAAGATACCCATAGGTAAGATATTAGGGTGGTTGTCAAGCTGATTCTTTTTTTGTGACTTGTACAAGCAATTTCAGGCCTTTTTTTTGGTTTCCTGCTCAACACGACATGTCAACAATAAATGTTGAATATCTCCACAACCACAAGGATCATATACATAAAAAAGGTATCAAATAAAAGCTAACACTCAAGGGCTGTCTGCAGAAGTGTCATTTATTGACATTAATTGCATTTCTTGCATGCATGCATGCATGCATGTTTTGTATTGGGAAGGTATTCATTATCAAAACAGTAAACTCTTCTTTTGTGTCCCTGACCAGGACTCAGACTGAGCACATGGACATGATCCCTGGGTGCCTTCGTTGGCTGCCTACCTGAGTGTCACTGCTTGGATGGGAAAAAACATACCTTTGTCATTATGTTGAGCCCGTCCACTGACTCTATAATAATATTTGCTGCCGCTAGGGTGCGTCTATTAGGCTAGCATTATTAGTCAATCATGATTTTATTTCTGTGAGCTATTTATTGACTTGTCTTTCTTGAGCAAAGTGTAGTGGTGGATCTCCATTCCACTGCCTGATGTACCTTTTTAATCAGTGTTCTGAGTGGCACTTAGCCTGGAATATCCAGACCCTGGTAGAACGATTAAGGGTCTGGCCATAAACAATGTAATGGCCCAACTCGTGGGGCGGCATCAAGCATGCACTTGAAAATCTCACTGCGCAATTGGATAACACTAGACCCATGTTTACTCTGAATGATTCCGGACTTCGACGCAATTGGATAACACTACGTCCAATGTTTACTGACCTCCAACGTTGCAGCGCTGTCGTCATTAGTTTAGCTCGCCTCTGGCCCGCCTATAGATGTGCCTCAGATGTGCTGATTTGATTGGTTCCCCGGGATGCAAGGGGTAAAAGTAACGTGCATCACTGCTCATTGCAAGAGTGTCTCGCAGAGACAATTTCATTGTGCTCTCGAGAGAACTCTGGATTTCCAGGGTGAGTGGCACTGGCCTGCAAATCACTTCCCACAGAGCTGTTAAAAGCCATCACGGAAAACAGGAAAGAGTTTGTAAGACGATCTATTAAATTGGGTTTAGTTATAATCAGCTATCAGCAGAGAGGATGCACAAGAGTGCATCTTGTGGCTAACATGCATGTCTCAGGGAATACAACACTGTTTGACATGAGAAGGTCATTATCTACGACGTGGTGTATCACACCATCAGCCAAGACATACATTTGAGGTAATCTGTTGTAATGCATGTAGTAGTGCTTCCATTAGGCAGGGATCACATTGTTCAACGGCAAGCTGCAGATTTCCTATTGTTCCCTATATGGTTAGGCAACGGAACAGTTGGATCGGCAGCGTAACGCTAGCGTTGAACAAGCTGAGCGTTGAACTTGGTTCAACCTTCAAAACGTAACACGAGTTTATTCAATTGTCAGTTTAGGCAATATAACATAGACCGCGTGTGTAACTTAGGAAGGAGACAGAAATGTCTCTCATGGGATCAAAAGAGTATATATACTAACTTATTATGGTCTGAGCGTTGCGTTTAGCGCTGTACCGCTACCGCTTCCGTATTTCCAGTGTGATCGCCGGCGCCGCCTTAGGGTTTCCCATTATTGATGATTTTCATTCATACATTATGTTTTGTTTACCTCGTATTGTGAGTGAAGGCCGTTATCCATGTTTGTTATCTGTCCTTTCTTTCATGTTTATATCTACCACTGGGGGCCAGTATTTTTTCCCTCAGATTTCATTTCATTTCATTCTTAAAGTCAGCTGATGAGACAAAAGACCCCTGCATTACTGCTGTGTCAGGTGAGTTGCATTTTAGACATGTAGTTCTTAGCTACAATCTTACAGTCTGCCTCAAAGCGAGAGTACAGTGGTTAATCAAAGAGAAGCGGTGTTGTTATCGGTTAAAATAAGCTAGAATGAGAGGGAGGCCAGATGGACCTGCCAGAGAAAAGTCAAATGTGCTCGGTCTGGTCTCCAGGCTAG